>NW_027394276.1:452581-752581 GCF_049309525.1 Garra rufa | reverse complement strand
TATGGCAGCCCATAGAACCGCTTGCGGGAAAGTTGTATAATTTGGCACACTAATAGTGGACCATCTAAACATTAACCATAGCAAGTTTGGAGTCTCTAACTCAAACTCTCTAGCGCCACCACTTGTCCAAACTTTCACTTTCTTTTTGCTAATAACTTTTGAACCGTAAGCCATAAAATCAAAATTCCAATTTTCCCTGAATCTTTGGGTCATGCCGAGTCGAATGAACACCACATTTAAAAAATCCTAAGGTTTAGTTTTTTTTCTATAATTTTTTGTTTGTAAAACCTACTTTTTCGAACTCGTCCTAGACGGTTTGTCTGATTTTCACCAAAATTGGCTCAGATCATCTTCAGACCATGCAGGCAAAAAGTTATGGAATTCAAGTTGATTGGACAAACCGTTCTCGAATAACGCGCTAATTAATTCTACGAAAAGTGCGCAAAAACGGATGTGAGGCCATATCTCCGCAACGGTTTGTTTTATTGAGACCAAACTTGGTGTGTGTTGTAACAAGCATGTCCTGAGGCTACCTGCAGTGTTTCGTCATAGTGACACCTAGTGGTCAGGAGATATGAAAAATGGCTATTTTTGCTTATAACTTCTCAGTGGTTTGACCAAAAATCTCAAAAGTGGTCTTGTTAGATTCGGAGGATCATGCCGAGTCGAACCATATCCAATTTTCCCATGTCAGCCATTTTGGGTGTCGGCCATTTTGAATTTAGCTTTAAAATGCTGTATCTTGAGAACGGATTGACGTATCGTTTTGACAAT
This sequence comes from Garra rufa, assembly GCF_049309525.1. NCBI lineage: Eukaryota > Metazoa > Chordata > Actinopteri > Cypriniformes > Cyprinidae > Garra > Garra rufa. The sequence goes on along the minus strand of NW_027394276.1, from coordinate 751,807 downwards.
AATTACAAAAATGTTCGGCACCATGCCCTGAATGTACATACCAATTTTGGGGCCAGCGCCACCTTGTGGTCAAAAGTTATAACGAAATTTCGAAAAATGGTAATAACTTCTGAAAAAAATGGCTTATTGTAATAAAAGTTATCTCAAAATATTCCTTGGGTCAGGCCGAGAACATTGATACCAATTATGCCAAAATTGGCCTAACTTCCTGTTCGCCATTTTGATGAATGTAGAAAACCTACTTTTTCGAACTCCTCCTAGACCGTTAGTCGGATTTTCACCAAATTTGACTTGGATCATCTTCAGACCATGCTGACAAAAAGTTATGGATTTCGTGTCGATATTCGAAACCGTTTTCATTTAACGCATCAACGAATTTGCAGGTAAGATGCCAAAGCGCATCGGAAGCTGTATCTCTGCAAAGCTTTGCGATATTTGCACCAAATTTGGTATGTGGCATTAACACCTCACACTGATGACACCACATCATTTTGGTAGCAGCGCCACCTATTGGTCAAGAGTAATGAAGCATTCATTAACTATTAGTTTTAAAATGAACAAAAATGCTAATAACTGTAGATAGCATTAGCCTATTGTAATGAAACTGGTCTCAAAATATTCCTTGGGTCATGCCGACAACACCGATATCAATTATGCCACAGTTGGCCAAACTCCCTGTCCGCCATTTTGATTTATGTTGAAAACCTACTTTTTCGAACTAATCCTAGACCGTTCGTCCGATTTTCACCAAAATCGAGTCAGATCATCTTCAGACTGTGCTGACAAAAAGTTATGGATTTCATGATGATAGATAAAACCGTTTTCATATAGCGCCTCTATAAATTTAAGGCTTGATGTGATAATGACTCTAAGGCTATATCTTCGGAAAACTTTGACATAATGACACCAAACTTTGTGTGCACGTTTGTCACCTCACACTAAACACACCACATGGATTTGAGAACAGCGCCACCTGTTGATCAAACGTAATAAGCATTAAATCATATCAGTAGGCGTTCTACACCATTTTTCTGTAGTTTTCACTAAAATCCTCTCAAAATTGCTTCCTTTTCCTTATTGTTGCAGTTGGTCTGCTGTTCCTGCCATCTTTAGCTCCTCATTTTCCGCTTTGACTGCTTGGCCCCGTAATTGCTGCTTGCAGCTATATTTATTATTATTATTCATCCTCTTCCGCCGCAAGTCTATGGCAGCCCATAGAACCGCTTGCGGGAAAGTTGTATAATTTGGCACACTAATAGAGGACAGTCTCAACTTTAACCATAGCAAGTTTGGAGTCTCTAACTCAAACTCTCTAGCGCCACCACTTGTCCAAACTTTCACTTTATTTTGGCTGATAACTTTTGAACCGTAAGCCATAAAATCAAAATTCCAATTTTCTCTGAATCCTTGGGTCATGCCGAGTCGAATGAACACCAAATTTCAAAAATCGTAAGGTTTAGTTTTTTTTATATAATTTTTTGTTTGTAAAACCTACTTTTTCGAACTCGTCCTAGACGGTTTGTCTGATTTTCACCAAAATTGGCTCAGATCATCTTCAGACCATGCAGGCAAAAAGTTATGGAATTCAAGTTGATTGGACAAATTGTTTTCGAATAACATGCAAACGAATTTTACGAAAAGCGCGCAAAAATGGGTGTGAGGCCCTATCTCGGCAACGGTTTGTCGTATTGACACCAAACTCGGTGTGTGTTATAACAAGTATAACCTGAGGCTACCTACAGTGTTTCGTCACAGTGCCACCTAGTGGTCAGGAGATATGAAAAATGGCTATTTTTGCTTATAACTTCTCAGTGGTTTGACCAAAAATCTCAAAACTGGTCTTGTTAGATTCGGAGGAGCATGCCGAGTCGACCCATATCCAATTTTCCCATGTCAGCCATTTTGGGTGTCGGCCATTTTGAATTAAGCTTTAAAATGCTATATCTTGAGAACGGATTAACGTATCGTTTCGACAATAATTACAAAAATGTTCGGCACCATGCCCTGAATGTACATACAAATTTTGGGGCAAGCGCCACCTTGTGGTCAAAAGTTATAACGAAATTTCGAAAAATGCTAATAACTTATGAAAAAAATGGCTTATTGTAATAAAAGTGATCTCAAAATATTCCTTGGGTCAGGCCGAGAACATTGATACCAATTATGCCAAAATTGGCATAACTTCCTGTTCGCCATTTTGATAAATGTAGAAAACCTACTTTTTCGAACTCCTCCTAGACCGTTAGTCGGATTTTCACCAAATTTGACTCGGATCATCTTCAGACCATGCTGACAAAAAGTTATGGATTTCGTGTCGATATTCGAAACTGTTTTCATTTAACGCATCAATGAATTTGCAGGTAAGATGCCAAAGCGCATCGGAAGCTGTATCTCTGCAAAGCTTTGAGATATTTGCACCAAATTTGGTATGTAGCATTACCACCTCACACTGATTACACCACATCAATTTGGTAGCAGCGCCACCTATTGGTCAAGAGTAATAAAGCATTCATTAACCATTAGTTTTAAAATGAACAAAAATGCTAATAACTGTAGATAGCATTAGCCTATTGTAATGAAACAGGTCTCAAAATATTCCTTGGGTCATGCCGACAACATAGATACCCATTATGCCACAGTTGGCCAAACTCCCTGTCCGCCATTTTGATTTATGTTGAAAACCTACTTTTTCGAACTAGTCCTAGACCGTTTGTCCGATTTTCACCAAAATCGATTCAGATCATCTTCAGACTGTGCTGACAAAAAGTTATGGACTTCATGTTGATAGATGAAACCGTTTTCGTACAGCGCCTCTATAAATTTTAGGCTTGATGTGAAAATGACTCTAAGGCTATATCTTTGGAAAACTTTGACATAATGACACCAAACTTTGTGTGCACGTTTGTCACCTCACACTAAACACACCACATTGATTTGATAACAGCGCCACCTGTTGGTAAAACCTAATAAGCCATTAAATCATATCAGTATCATTTTTATGTCGTTTTCACTAAAATCATCCTAAAATGGCTTCGTTTTACTTATTGTTGCAGTTGGTCTGCTGTTCCTGCCATCCTTAGCTCCTCATTTTCCGCTTTGAGTGCTTGGCCCCGTAATTGCTGCTTGCAGCTATATTTATTATTATTATTATTATTCTTCCGCCGCAAGTCTATGGCAGCCCATAGAACCGCTTGCGGGAAAGTTGTATAATTTGGCACACTGATAGAGGACCATCCCATCATTAACCATAGGAAGTTTGGAGTCTCTAACTCAAACTCTCTAGCGCCACCACTTGTCCAAACTTTCACTTTCTTTTTGCTAATAACTTTTGAACCATAAGCCACAAAATCAAATTTCCAATTTTCCCTGAATCCTTGGGTCATGCCGAGTCGAATGAACACCAAATTTCAAACATCCTAAGGTTTCGTTTTTTTTCTAAAATTATTTGTTTGTAAAACCTACCTTTTCAAACTCGTCCTAGACGGTTTGTCTGATTTACACCAAAATTGGCTCAGATCATCTTCAGACCATGCAGGCAAAAAGTTATGGAATTCAAGTTGATTGGACAAACCGTTCTCGAATAACGCGCTAATTAATTCTACGAAAAGCGTTCAAAAATGGAAGTGAGGCCATATCTCCGCAACGCTTTGGAATATTGAGACCAAACTTGGTGTGTGTTGTAACAAGCATGACCTGAGGCTACCTGCAGTGTTTCGTCACAGTGCCACCTAGTGGTCAGGAGTTATGAAAAATGGCTATTTTTGCTTATAACTTCTCAGTGGTTTGACCAAAAATCTCAAAACTGGTCTTGTTAGATTCGGAGGAGCATGCCGAGTCGACCCATATCCAATTTTCCCATGTCAGCCATTTTGGGTGTCGGCCATTTTGAATTTAGTTTTAAAATGCTGTATCTTGAGAACGGATTAACGTATCGTTTCGACAATAATTACAAAAATGTTCGGCACCATGCCCTGAATGTACATACCAATTTTGGGGCCAGCGCCACCTTGTGGTCAAAAGTTATAACGAAATTTCGAAAAATGCTAATAACTTCTGAAAAAAATGGCTTATTGTAATAAAAGTGATCTCAAAATATTCCTTGGGTCAGGCCGAGAACATTGATACCAATTATGAAATTGGCCTAACTTCCTGTTCGCCATTTTGATGAATGTGAAAAACCTACTTTTTCGAACTCCTCCTAGACCGTAAGTCGGATTTTCACCAAATTTGACTCGGATCATCTTCAGACCATGTTGACAGAAAGTTATGGATTTCGTGTCGATATTCGTAACCGTTTTCATTTAACGCATCAACGAATTTGCAGGTAAGATGCCAAAGCGCATCGGAAGCTGTATCTCTGCAAAGCTTTGAGATATTTGCACCAAATTTGGTATGTGGCATTACCACCTCACACTGATGACACAACATCAATTTGGTAGCAGCGCCACCTATTGGTCAAGAGTAATGACGCATTCACTAACCATTAGTTTTTAAATGATCAAAAATGCTAATAACTGTAGATAGCATTAGCCTATTGTAATGAAACTGGTCTCAAAATATTCCTTGGGTCATGCCGACAACATAGATACCAATTATGCAACAGTTGGCTAAACTCCCTGTCCGCCATTTTGAATTATGTTGAAAACCTACTTTTTCGAACTAGTCCTAGACCGTTTGTCCAATTTTCACCAAAATCGAGTCAGATCATCTTCAGACTGTGCTGACAAAAAGTTATGGATTTCATGTTGATAGTTGAAACCGTTTTCGTACAGCGCCTCTATAAATTTTAGGCTTGATGTGAAAATGACTCTAAGGCTATATCTTTGGAAAACTTTTACATAATGACACCAAACTTTGTGTGAACGTTTGTCATCTCACACTAAACACACCACATCGATTTGATAACAGCGCCACCTGTTGGTCAAACCTAATAAGCCATTAAATCATATCAGTATCATTTTTCTGTCGTTCTGACTTAAATCATCCTAAAATGGCTTCTTTTTACTTATTGTTGCAGTTGTTCTGCTGTTCCTGCCATCCTTAGCTCCTCATTTTCTGCTTTGAGTGCTTGGCCCCGTAATTGCTGCTTGCAGCTATATTTAGGGGCCAAGCACCGAAGGTGCGAAGGCACCTATTGTATCCGTTAGAATTCTTATTATTATTATTATTATTAGGGGCCAAGCACCGAAGGTGCGAAGGCACCTATTGTATCCGTTAGAATTCTTATTATTATTATTATTATTAGGGGCCAAGCACCGAAGGTGCGAAGGCACCTATTGTATCCGTTAGAATTCTTATTATTATTATTATTCCGCCGCAAGTCTATGGCAGCCCATAGAACCGCTTGCGGGAAAGTTGTATAATTTGGCACACTGATAGAGGACCGTCCCAACATTAACCATAGCAAGTTTGGAGTCTCTAACTCAAACTCTCTAGCGCCACCACTTGTCCAAACTTTCAATTTCTTTTGGCTAATAACTTTTGAACCGTAAGCCACAAAATCAAAATTCCAATTTTCCATGAATCCTTGGGTCATGCCGAGTCGAATGAACACCAAATTTCAAAAATCGTAAGGATTAGTTTTTTTTCTATAATTAATTGTGTGTAAAACCTACTTTTTCGAACTCGTCCTAGACGGTTTGTCTGATTTACACCAAAATTGGCTCAGATCATTTTCAGACCATGAAGGCAAAAAGTTATGGAATTCAAATCGATTGGACAAACCGTTCTCGAATAATGCGCTAATTAATTCTACGAAAAGCGTTCAAAAATGGAAGTGAGGCCATATCTCCGCAACGCTTTGGAATATTGAGACCAAACTTGGTGTGTGTTGTAACAAGCATGACCTGAGGCTACCTGCAGTGTTTCGTCACAGAGCCACCTAGTGGTCAGGAGATATGAAAAATGGCTATTTTTGCTTATAACTTCTCAGTGATTTGGCCAAAAATCTCGAAACTCATTCCGTTAGATTCGGAGGAGCATGCCGAGTCGAACCATATCCAATTTTCCCAAGTCAGCCATTTTGGGTGTCGGCCATTTTGAATTTAGCTTTAAAATGCTGTATCTTGAGAACGGATTAACGTATCGTTTCGATAATAATTACAAAAATGTTCGGCACCATGCCCTGAATGTACATACCAATTTTGGGGCCAGCGCCACCTTGTGGTCAAAAGTTATAACGAAATTTCTAAAAATGCTAATAACTTCTGAAACAAATGGCTTATTGTAATAAAAGTGATCTCAAAATATTCCTTGGGTCAGACCGAGAACATTGATACCCATTATGCCAAAATTGGCCTAACTTCCTGTTCGCCATTTTGATGAATGTAGAAAACCTACTTTTTCGAACTCCTCCTAGACCGTTAGTCTGATTTTCACCAAATTTGACTCGGATCATCTTCAGACCATGCTGACAAAAAGTTATGGATTTTGTGTCGATATTCGAAACCGTTTTCATTTAACGCATCAACGAATTTGCAGGTAAGATGCCAAATCGCATCGGAAGCTGTATCTCTGCAAAGATTTGAGATATTTGCACCAAATTTGGTATGTGGCATTAACACCTCACACTGATGACACCACATCAATTTGGTAGCAGCGCCACCTATTGGTCAAGAGTAATGAACCATTCATTAACCATTAGTTTTAAAATGAACAAAAATGCTAATAACTGTAGATAGCATTAGCCTATTGTAATGAAACTGGTCTCAAAATATTCCTTGGGTCATGCCGACAACATAGATACCAATTATGCCACAGTTGGCCAAACTTCCTGTCCGCCATTTTGATCTATGTTGAAAACCTACTTTTTCGAACTAGTCCTAGACCGTTTGTCCGATTTTCACCAAAATCGAGTCAGATCATCTTCAGACTGTGCTGACAAAAAGTTATGGATTTCATGTTGATAGATGAAACCGTTTTCGTACAGCGCCTCTATAAATTTTAGGCTTGATGCCAAAATGACTCTGAGGCTTTATCTCTGCAAAGCTTTGACATAATGACACCAAACTTTGTGTGAACGTTTGTCATCTCACACTAAACACACCACATCGATCTGATAACAGCGCCACCTGTTGGTCAAACGTAATAAGCATTAAATCATAACAGTAGGCGTTCTACATAATTTCTGTAATTTTCACTAAAATCCTCTTAAAACTGCTTCCTTTTCCTTATTGTTGCAGTTGGTCTGCTGTTCCTGCCTTCCTTAGCTCCTCATTTTCCGCATTGAGTGCTTGGCCCCGTAATTGCTGCTTGCAGCTATATTTATTATTATTATTATTATTCCGCCGCAAGTCTATGGCAGCCCATAGAACCGCTTGCGGGAAAGTTGTATAATTTGGCACACTGATAGAGGGCCGACTCAACATTAACCATAGCAAGTTTGGAGTCTCTAACTCAAACTCTCTAGCGCCACCACTTGTCCAAACTTTCACTTTCTTTTTGCTAATAACTTTTGAACCGTAAGCCATAAAATCAAAATTCCAATTTTCCCTGAATCCTTGGGTGATGCCGAGTCGAATGAACACCAAATTTAAAAAATCCTAAGGTTTAGTTTTTTTTCTATAATTTTTTGTTTATAAAACCTACTTTTTCGAACTCGTCCTAGACGGTTTGTCTGATTTTCACCAAAATTGGCTCAGATCATCTTCAGACCATGCAGGCAAAAAGTTATGGAATTCAAGTTGATTGGACAAACCGTTCTCGAATAACGCGCTAATTAATTCTACGAAAAGTGCGCAAAAACGGATGTGAGGCCATATCTCCGCAACGGTTTGTCTTATTGAGACCAAACTTGGTGTGTGTTGTAACAAGCATGACCTGAGGCTACCTGCAGTGTTTCGTCACAGTGCCACCTAGTGGTCAGGAGATATGAAAAATGGCTATTTTTGCTTATAACTTCTTAGTGCTTTGGCCAAATATCTAGAAACTGGTCCCGTTAGATTCGGAGGAGCATGCCGAGTCGAACCATATCCAATTTTCCCATGTCAGCCATTTTGGGTGTCGGCCATTTTGAATTTAGCTTTAAAATGCTGTATCTTGAGAACAGATTAACGTATCGTTTCGACAATAATTACAAAAATGTTCGGCACCATGCCCTGAATGTACATACCAATTTTGGGGCCAGCGCCACCTTGTGGTCAAAAGTTATAACGAAATTTCTAAAAATGCTAATAACTTCTGAAGAAAATGGCTTAATGTAATAAAAGTGATCTCAAAATATTCCTTGGGTCTGGCCGAGAACATTGATACCAATTATGCCAAAATTGGCCTAACTTCCTGTTCGCCATTTTGATGAATGTAGAAAACCTACTTTTTCGAACTCCTCCTAGACTGTTAGTCGGATTTTCACCAAATTTGAATCGGATCATCTTCAGACCATGCTGACAAAAAGTTATGGATTTCGTGTCGATATTCGAAACCGTTTTCATTTAACGCATCAACGAATTTGCAGGTAAGATGCCAAAGCGCATCGGAGGCTGTATCTCTGCAAAGCTTTGAGATATTTGCACCAAATTTGGTATGTGGCATTACCACCTCACACTGATTACACCACATCAATTTGGTAGCAGCGCCACCTATTGGTCAAGAGTAATGAAGCATTCATTAACCATTAGTTTTAAAATGAACAAAAATGCTAATAACTGTAGATAGCATTAGCCTATTGTAATGAAACTGGTCTCAAAATATTCCTTGGGTCATGCTGACAACATAGATATCAATTATGCAACAGTTGGCCAAACTCCCTGTCCGCCATTTTGATTTATGTTGAAAACCTACTTTTTCGAACTAGTCCTAGACCGTTTGTCCGATTTTCACCAAAATCGAGTCAGATCATCTTCAGACTGTGCTGACAAAAATTTATGGATTTCATGTTGATAGTTGAAACCGTTTTCGTACAGCGGCTCTACAAATTTTAGGCTTGATGTGAAAATGACTCTAAGGCTATATCTTTAGAAAACTTTGACATAATGACACCAAACTTTGTGTGAACGTTTGTCATCTCACACTAAACACACCACATCGATTTGATAACAGCGCCACCTGTTGGTCAAACCTAATAAGCCATTAAATCACATCAGTAGTCGTTCTACATCATTTTTCTGTCGTTTTGACTAAAATCATCCTAAAATGGCTTCTTTGTACTTATTGTTGCAGTTGGTCTGCTGTTCCTGCCATCCTTAGCTCCTCATTTTCCGCTTTGAGTGCTTGGCCCCGTAATTGCTGCTTGCAGCTATATTTAGGGGCCAAGCACCGAAGGTGCGAAGGCACCTATTGTATCCGTTAGAATTCTTATTATTATTATTATTATTATTATTATTATTATTATTCCGCCGCAAGTCTATGGCAGCCCATAGAACCGCTTGCGGGAAAGTTGTATAATTTGGCACACTGATAGTGGACCGTCCCAATATTAACCGTAGCAAGTTTGGAGTCTCTAACTCAAACTCTCTAGCGCCACCACTTGTCCAAACTTTCACTTTCTTTTTGCTAATAACTTTTGAACCGTAAGCCATAAAATCAAAATTCCAATTTTCCCTGAATCCTTGGGTCATGCCGAGTCGAATGAACACCAAATTTAAAAAATCGTAAGGTTTAGTTTTTTTTCTATAATTTTTTGTTTATAAAACCTACTTTTTCGAACTCGTCCTAGACGATTTGTCTGATTTTCACCAAAATTGGCTCAGATCATCATCAGACCATGCAGGCAAAAAGTTATGGAATTCAAGTTGATTGGACAAACCGTTCTCGAATAACACGCTAATTAATTCTACGAAAAGTGCGCAAAAACGGATGTGAGGCCATATCTCCGCAACGGTTTGTCTTATTGAGACCAAACTTGGTGTGTGTTGTAACAAGCATGACCTGAGGCTACCTGCAGTGTTTCGTCATAGTGACACCTAGTGGTCAGGAGATATGAAAAATGGCTATTTTTGCTTATAACTTCTCAGTGGTTGATCCAAAAATCTCAAAACTGGTCTTGTTAGATTCGGAGGAGCATGCCGAGTCGAACCATATCCAATTTTCCCATGTCAGCCATTTTGGGTGTCGGCCATTTTGAATTTAGCTTTAAAATGCTGTATCTTGAGAACGGATTAACGTATCGTTTCGACAATAATTACAAAAATGTTCGGCACCATGCCCTGAATGTACATACCAGTTTTGGGGCCAGCGCCACCTTGTGGTCAAAAGTTATAACGAAATTCGAAAAATGCTAATAACTTCTGAAAAAAATGGCTTATTGTAATAAAAGTAATCTCAAAAGATTCCTTGGGTCAGGCCGAGAACATTGATACCAATTATGCCAAAATTGGCCTAACTTCCTGTTCGCCATTTTGATGAATGTAGAAAACCTACTTTTTCGAACTCCTCCTAGACCGTTAGTCGGATTTTCACCAAATTTGACTCGGATCATCTTCAGACCATGCTGACAAAAAGTTATGGATTTCGTGTCGATATTCGAAACCGTTTTCATTTAACGCATCAACGAATTTGCAGGTAAGATGCCAAAGCGCATCGGAAGCTGTATCTCTGCAAAGCTTTGAGATATTTGCACCAAATTTGGTATGTGGCATTAACACCTCACACTGATGACACCACATCAATTTGGTAGCAGCGCCACCTATTGGTCAAGAGTAATGAAGCATTCATTAACCATTAGTTTTTAAATGAACAAAAATGCTAATAACTGTAGATAGCATTAGCCTATTGTAATGAAACTGGTCTCAAAATATTCCTTGGGTCATGCCGACAAAACAGATACCAATTATGCCAGAGTTGGCCAAACTTCCTGTCCGCCATTTTGATCTATGTTGAAAACCTACTTTTTCGAACTAGTCCTAGACCGTTTGTCCGATTTTAACCAAAATCGAGTCAGATCATCTTCAGACTGTGCTGACAAAAGGTTATGGATTTCATGTTGATAGATGAAACCGTTTTCGGATAGCGCCTCTACAAATTTTAGGCTTGATGTGAAAATGACTCTAAGGCTATATCTTTGGAAAACTTTGACATAATGACACCAAACTTTGTGTGCACGTTTGTCACCTCACACTAAACACACCACATGGATTTGAGAACAGCGCCACCTGTTGGTCAAACGTAATAAGCATTAAATCATATCAGTAGGCTTTCTACACCATTTTTCTGTAATTTTCACTAAAATCCTCTCAAAATTGCTTCCTTTTCGTTATTGTTGCAGTTGGTCTGCTGTTCCTGCCATCCTTAGCTCCTCATTTCCACTTTGATTGCTTGGCCCCGTAATTGCTGCTTGCAGCTATATTTAGGGGCCAAGCACCGAAGGTGCGTAGGCACCTATTGTATCCGTTAGCGTTCTTATTATTCTTCTTCCGTTTCTTCTTCCGCCGCAAGTCTATGGCAGCCCATAGAACCGCTTGCGGGAAAGTTGTATAATTTGGCACACTAATAGTGGACCGTCCCAACATTAACCATAGCAAGTTTGGAGTCTCTAACTCAAACTCTCTAGCGCCACCACTTGTCCAAACTTTCACTTTCTTTTTGCTAATAACTTTTGAACCGTAAGCCATAAAATCAAAATTCCAATTTTCCCTGAATCCTTGGGTCATGCCGAGTCGAATGAACACCAAATTTCAAAAATCCTAAGGTTTAGTTTTTTTTCTATAATTTTTTGTTTATAAAACCTACTTTTTCGAACTCGTCCTAGACGGTTTGTCTGATTTTCACCAAAATTGGCTCAGATCAACTTCAGACCATGCTGGCTAAAAGTTATGGAATTCAAGTTGATTGGACAAACCGTTCTCGAATAACGCACTAATTAATTCTACGAAAAGCGTTCAAAAATGGAATTGAGGCCATATCTCTGCGACGCTTTGGAGTATTGAGACCAAACTTGGTGTGTGTTATAACAAGCATGATCTGAGGCTACCTGCAGTGTTTCGTCACAGTGCCACCTAGTGGTCAGGAGATATGAAAAATGGCTATTTTTGCTTATAACTTCTCAGTGGTTTGACTAAAAATCTCAAAACTGGTCTTGTTAGATTCGGAGGAGCATGCCGAGTCGACCCATATCCAATTTTCCCATGTCAGCCATTTTGGGTGTCGGCCATTTTGAATTTAGTTTTAAAATGCTTTATCTTGAGAACGGATTAACGTATCGTTTCGACAATAATTACAAAAATGTTCGGCACCATGCCCTGAATGTACATACAAATTTTGGGGCCAGCGCCACCTTGTGGTCAAAAGTTATAACGAAATTTCGAAAAATGCTAATAACTTCTGAAAAAAATGGCTTATTGTTATAAAAGTGATCTCAAAATATTCCTTGGGTCAGGCCGAGAACATTGATACCAATTATGCCAAAATTGGCCTAACTTCCTGTTCGCCATTTTGATGAATGTAGAAAACCTACTTTTTCGAACTCCTCCTAGACCGTTAGTCGGATTTTCACCAAATTTGACTCGGATCATCTTCAGACCATGCTGACAAAAAGTTATGGATTTCGTGTCGATATTCGAAACCGTTTTCATTTAACGCATCAACGAATTAGCAGGTAAGATGCCAAAGCGCATTGGAAGCTGTATCTCTGCAAAGCTTTGAGATATTTGCACCAAATTTGGTAGGTGGCATTACCACCTGACACTGATTACACCACATAAATTTGGTAGCAGCGCCACCTATTGGTCAAGAGTAATGAAGCATTCATTAACCATTAGTTTTAAAATGATCAAAAATGCTAATAACTCTAGATAGCATTAGCCTATTTTAAAGAAACTGGTCTTAAAATATTCCTTGGGTCATGCCGACAACATAGATACCAATTATGCCACAGTTGGCCAAACTCCCTGTCCGCCATTTTGATTTATGTTGAAAACCTACTTTTTCGAACTAGTCCTAGACCGTTCGTCCGATTTTCACCAAAATCGAGTCAGATCATCTTCAGACTGTGCTGACAAAAAGTTATGGATTTCATGATGATAGATGAAACCGTTTTCGTATAGCGCCTCTATAAATTTAAGGCTTCATGTGAAAATGACTCTAAGGCTATATCTTTGGAGAACTTTGACATAATGACACCAAACTTTGTGTGAACGTTTGTCACCTCACACTAAACACACCTCATCGATTTGATAACAGCGCCACCTGTTGGTCAAACCTAATAAGCCATTAAATCATATCAGTAGGCGTTCTACATAATTTTTCTGTCGTTTTGACTAAAATCATCCTAAAATGGCTTCTTTTTACTTATTTTTGCAGTTGGTCTGCTGTTCCTGCCATCCTTAGCTCCTCATTTTCCGCTTTGAGTGCTTGGCCCCGTAATTGCTGCTTGCAGCTATATTTAGGGGCCAAGCACCGAAGGTGCGTAGGCACCTATTGTATCCGTTAGCGTTCTTATTATTCTTCTTCCGTTTCTTCTTCCGCCGCAAGTCTATGGCAGCCCATAGAACCGCTTGCGGGAAAGTTGTATAATTTGGCACACTAATAGTGGACCGTCCCAACATTAACCCTAGCAAGTTTGGAGTCTCTAACTCAAACTCTCTAGCGCCACCACTTGTCCAAACTTTCACTTTCTTTTTGCTAATAACTTTTGAACCGTAAGCCATAAAATCAAAATTCCAATTTTCCCTGAATCCTTGGGTCATGCCGAGTCGAATGAACACCAAATTTCAAAAATCCTAAGGTTTAGTTTTTTTTCTATAATTTTTTGTTTCTAAAACCTACTTTTTCGAACTCGTCCTAGACGGTTTGTCTGATTTTCACCAAAATTGGCTCAGATCATCTTCAGACCATGAAGGCAAAAAGTTATGGAATTCAAGTTGATTGGACAAACCGTTCTCGAATAACGCGCTAATTAATTCTACAAAAAGTGCGCAAAAACGGATGTGAGGCCATATCTCCGCAACGGTTTGTCTTATTGAGACCAAACTTGGTGTGTGTTGTATCAAGTAAAACCTGAGGCTACCTGCAGTGTTTCGTCATAGTGACACCTAGTGGTCAGGAGATATGAAAAATGGCTATTTTTGCTTATAACTTCTCAGTGGTTTGACCAAAAATCTCAAAACTACTCTTGTTAGATTCGGAGGAGCATGCCGAGTCGACCCATATCCAATTTTCCCATGTCAGCCATTTTGGGTGTCGGCCATTTTTAATTTAGCTTTAAAATGCTGTATCTTGAGAACGGATTAACGTATCGTTTCGACAATAATTACAAAAATGTTCGGCGCCATGCCCTGAATGTACATACCAATTTTGGGGCCAGCGCCACCTTGTGGTCAAAAGTTATAACGAAATTTCTAAAAATGCTAATAACTTCTGAAAAAAATGGCTTATTGTAATAAAAGTGATCTCAAAATATTCCTTGGGTCAGACCGAGAACATTGATGCCCATTATGCCAAAATTGGCCTAACTTCCTGTTCGCCATTTTGATGAATGTAGAAAACCTACTTTTTCGAACTCCTCCTAGACCGTTAGTCGGATTTTCACCAAATTTGAATCAGATCATCTTCAGACCATGCTGACAAAAAGTTATGGATTTCGTGTTGATATTCGAAACCGTTTTCATTTAACGCATCAACGAATTTGCAGGTAAGATGCCAAAGCGCATCGGAAGCTGTATCTCTGCAAAGCTTTGAGATATTTGCACCAAATTTGGTATGTGTCATTACCACGTCACACTGATTACACCACATAAATTTGGTAGCAGCGCCACCTATTGGTCAAGATTAATGAAGCATTCATTAACCATTAGTTTTAAAATTAAGAAAAATGCTAATAACTGTAGATAGCATTAGCCTATTGTAATGAAACTGGTCTCAAAATATTCCTTGGGTCCAGAGGACAACATAGATACCCATTATACCACAATTGGCCAAACTCCCTGTCCGCCATTTTGATTTATGTTGAAAACTTACTTTTTCGAACTAGTCCTAGACCGTTTGTCCGATTTTCACCAAAATCGAGTCAGATCATCTTCCGACTGTGCTGACAAAAAGTTATGGATTTCATGTTGATAGTTGAAACCGTTTTCGTACAGCACCTCTATAAATTTTAGGCTTGATGTGAAAATGACTCTAAGGCTATATCTTTGGAAAACTTTGACATAATGACACCAAACTTTGTGTGAACGTTTGTCATCTCACACTTAACACACCACATCGATTTGATAACAGCGCCACCTGTTGGTAAAACCTAATAAGCCATTAAATCATATCAGTATAATTTTTCTGTCGTTTTGACTAAAATCATCCTAAAATGGCTTCTTTTTACTTATTGTTGCAGTTGGTCTGCTGTTCCTGCCATCCTTATCTCGTCATTTTCCGCTTTGAGTGCTTGGCCCCGTAATTGCTGCTTGCAGCTATATTTATTATTATTATTATTCCGCCGCAAGTCTATGGCAGCCCATAGAACCGCTTGCGGGAAAGTTGTATAATTTGGCACACTAATAGTGGACCGTCCCAACATTAACCATAGCAAGTTTGGAGTCTCTAACTCAAACTCTCTAGCGCCACCACTTGTCCAAACTTTCACTTTCTTTTTGCTAATAACTTTTGAACCGTAAGCCATAAAATCAAAATTCCAATTTTCCCTGAATCCTTGGGTCATGCCGAGTCGAATGAACACCAAATTCCAAAAATCCTAAGGTTTAGTTTTTTTTCTATAATTTTTTGTTTATATAACCTACTTTTTCGAACTCGTCCTAGACGGTTTGTCTGATTATCACCAAAATTGGCTCAAATCATCTTCAGCCCATGCAGGCAAAAAGTTATGGAATTCAAGTTGATTGGACAAACCGCACTCGAATAACGCGCTAATTAATTCTATGAAAAGCGTTCAAAAATGGAATTGAGGCCATATCTCCGCAATGCTTTGGAGTATTGAGACCAAACTTGGTGTGTGTTATAACAAGCATAACCTGAGGCTACCTGCAGCGTTTCGTCACAGTGCCACCTAGTGGTCAGGAGATATAAAAAATGGCTATTTTTGCTTATAACTTCTCAGTGGTTTGACCAAAAATCTCAAAACTGGTCTTGTTAGATTCGGAGGAGCATGCTGAGTCGACCCATATCCAATTTTCCCATGTCAGCCATTTTGGGTGTCGGCCATTTTGAATTTAGCTTTAAAATGCTGTATCTTGAGAACGGATTAACGTATCGTTTCGACAATAATTACAAAAATGTTCGGCACCATGCCCTGAATGTACATAAAAATTTTGGGGCCAGCGCCAGCTTGTGGTCAAAAGTTATACCGAAATTTCGAAAAATGCTAATAACTTCTGAAAAAAATGGCTTATTGTAATAAAAGTGATCTCAAAATATTCCTTGGGTCAGACCGAGAACATTGATACCAATTATGCCAAAATTGGCCTTACTTCCTGTTCGCCATTTTGATGAATGTAGAAAACCTACTTTTTCGAACTCCTCCTAGACCGTTAGTCTGATTTTCACCAAATTTGACTCGGATCATCTTCAGACCATGCTGACAAAAAGTTATGGATTTCGTGTCGATATTCGAAACCGTTTTCATTTAACGCATCAACGAATTTGCAGGTAAGATGCCAAAGCGCATCGGAAGCTGTATCTCTGCAAAGCTTTGAGATATTTGCACCAAATTTGGTATGTGGCATTACCACCTCACACTGATTACACCACATAAATTTGGTAGCAGCGCCACCTATTGGTCAAGAGTAATGAAGCATTCATTAACCATTAGTTTTTAAATGAACAAAAATGCTAATAACTGTAGATAGCATTAGCCTATTGTAATGAAACTGGTCTCAAAATATTCCTTGGGTCATGCTGACAACATAGATACCAATTATGCCACAGTTGGCCAAACTCCCTGTCCGCCATTTTGATTTATGTTGAAAACCTACTTTTTCGAACTAGTCCTAGACCGTTTGTCCGATTTTCACCAAAATCGAGTCAGATCATCTTCAGACTGTGCTGACAAAAGTTATGGATTTCATGATGATAGATGAAACCGTTTTCGTATAGCGCCTCTATAAATTTAAGGCTTTATGATAAAATGACTCTGAGGCTGTATTTCTGCAAAGCTTTGATATAAAGACACCAAACTTTGTGTGCACGTTTGTCACCTCACACTAAACACACCACATGGATTTGAGAACAGCGCCACCTGTTGGTCAAACGTAATAAGCATTAAATCATATCAGTAGGCGTTCTACATCATTTTTCTGTAATTTTCACTAAAATCCTCTTAAAATTGGTTCCTTTTCCTTATTGTTGCAGTTGGTCCGCTGTTCCTGCCATCCTTAGCTCCTCATTTTCCGCTTTGAGTGCTTGGCCCCGTAATTGCTGCTTGCAGCTATATTTAGGGGCCAAGCACCGAAGGTGCGAAGGCACCTATTGTATCCGTTAGAATTCTTCTTCTTATTATTATTATTATTAGGGGCCAAGCACCGAAGGTGCGAAGGCACCTATTGAAACCGTTAGAATTCTTATTATTAGGGGCCAAGCACCGAAGGTGCGAAGGCACCTATTGAAACCGTTAGAATTCTTCTTATTATTATTATTATTCTTCCGCCGCAAGTCTATGGCAGCCCATAGAACCGCTTGCGGGAAAGTTGTATAATTTGGCACACTGATAGAGGGCCGACTCAACATTAACCATAGCAAGTTTGGAGTCTCTAATTCAAACTCTCTAGCGCCACCACTTGTCCAAACTTTCACTTTCTTTTTGCTAATAACTTTTGAACCGTAAGCCATAAAATCAAAATTCCAATTTTCCCTGAATCCTTGGGTCATGCCGAGTCGAATGAACACCAAATTTCAAAAATCCTAATGTTTAGTTTTTTTTCTATAATTTTTTGTTTATAAAACCTACTTTTTCGAACTCGTCCTAGACGGTTTGTCTGATTTTCACCAAAATTGGCTCAGATCATCTTGAGACCATGCAGGCAAAAAGTTATGGAATTCAAGTTGATTGGACAAAACGTTCTCGAATAACGCGCTAATTAATTCTACGAAAAGCGCGCAAAAATGGATGTGAGGCCCTATCTCGGCAACGGTTTGTCGTATTGAGACCAAACTTGGTGTGTGTTATAACAAGCATGACCTGAGACTACCTGCAGTGTTTCGTCACAGTGCCACCTAGTGGTCAGGAGATATGAAAAATGGCTATTTTTGCTTATAACTTCTCAGTGGTTTGACCAAAAATCTCAAAACTGGTCTTGTTAGATTCGGAGGAGCATGCCGAGTCGACCCATATCGAATTTTCCCATGTCAGCCATTTTGGGTGTCGGCCATTTTGAATTTAGCTTTAAAATGCTGTATCTTGAGAACGGATTAACGTATCGTTTTGGCAATAATTACAAAAATGTTCGGCACCATGCCCTGAATGTACATAAAAATATTGGGGCCAGCGCCACCTTGTGGTCAAAAGTTATAACGAAATTTCGAAAAATGCTAATAACTTCTGAAAAAAATGGCTTATTGTAATAAAAGTGATCTCAAAATATTCCTTGGGTCAGGCCGAGAACATTGATACCAATTATGCCAAAATTGGCCTAACTTCCTGTTCGCCATTTTGATTAATGTAGAAAACCTACTTTTTCGAACTCCTCCTAGACCGTTAGTCTGATTATCACCAAATTTGACTCGGATCATCTTCAGACCATGCTGACAAAAAGTTATGGATTTCGTGTCGATATTCGAAACCGTTTTCATTTAACGCATCAACAAATTTGCAGGTAAGATGCCAAAGCGCATCGGAAGCTGTATCTCTGCAAAGCTTTGAGATATTTGCACCAAATTTGGTATGTGGCATTACCACCTCACACTGATGAAACCACATCAATTTGGTAGCAGCGCCACCTATTGGTCAAGAATAATGAAGCATTCATTAACCATTAGTTTTAAAATGAACAAAAATGCTAATAACTGTAGATAGCATTAGCCTATTGTAATGAAACTGGTCTCAAAATATTCCTTGGGTCATGCCGACAACATAGATACCAATTATGCCACAGTTGGCCAAACTCCCTGTCCGCCATTTTGATTTATGTTGAAAACCTACTTTTTCGAACTAGTCCTAGACCGTTTGTCCGATTTTCACCAAAATCGAGTCAGATCATCTTCAGACTGTGCTGACAAAAAGTTATGGATTTCATGTTGATAGTTGAAACCGTTTTCGTACAGCACCTCTATAAAATTTAGGCTTGATGTGTAAATGATATTAAGGCTATATCTTTGGAAAACTTTGACATAATGACACCAAACTTTGTGTGAACGTTTGTCATCTCACACTAAACACACCACATCGATTTGATAACAGCGCCACCTGTTGGTCAAACCTAATAAGCCATTATATCATATCAGTAGGCGTTCTACATCATTTTTCTGTCGTTTTGACTAAAATCATCCTAAAATGGCTTCTTTTTACTTATTGTTGCAGTTGGTCTGCTGTTCCTGCCATCCTTAGCTCCTCATTTTCCGCTTTGAGTGCTTGGCCCCGTAATTGCTGCTTGCAGCTATATTTAGGGGCCAAGCACCGAAGGTGCGAAGGCACCTATTGAAACCGTTAGAATTCTTATTAGGGGCCAAGCACCGAAGGTGCGTAGG
Organism: Garra rufa; assembly: GCF_049309525.1. Classification (NCBI taxonomy): domain Eukaryota; kingdom Metazoa; phylum Chordata; class Actinopteri; order Cypriniformes; family Cyprinidae; genus Garra; species Garra rufa. The sequence continues at coordinate 732,250 of NW_027394276.1, read as the reverse complement.
CACCTATTGTTTTCGTTCTGTTTCTTATTAGGGGCCAAGCACCGAAGGTGCGAAGGCACCTATTGTATCCGTTAGAATTATTATTATTATTATTCCGCCGCAAGTCTATGGCAGCCCATAGAACCGCTTGCGGGAAAGTTGTATAATTTGGCACACTGATAGAGGACCGTCCCAACATTAACCATAGCAAGTTTGGAGTCTCTAACTCAAACTCTCTAGCGCCACCACTTGTCCAAACTTTCACTTTCTTTTTGCTAATAACTTTTGAACCGTAAGCCACAAAATCAAAATTCCAATTTTCCCTGAATCCTTGGGTCTTGCCGAGTCGAATGAACACCACATTTCAAAAATCCTAAGGTTTAGTTTTTTTTCTATAATTTTTTGATTATAAAACATACTTTTTCGAACTCGTCCTAGACGGTTTGTCTGATTTTCACCAAAATTGGCTCAGATCATCTTCAGACGATGCAGGCAAAAAGTTATGGAATTCAAGTTGATTGGACAAACCGTTCTCGAATAACGCGCTAATTAATTCTATGAAAAACGCGCAAAAATGGATGTGAGGCCATATCTTGGCAATGCTTTGGAGTATTGAGTCCAAACTTGGTGTGTGTTATAACAAGCATGACCTGAGGCTACCTGCTGTGTTTCGTCACAGTGCCACCTAGTGGTCAGAAGATATGAAAAATGGCTATTTTTGATTATAACTTCTCAGTGGTTTGACCAAAAATCTCGAAACTCGTCCCGTTAGATTAGGAGGAGCATGCCGAGTCGAACCATATCCAATTTTCCCATGTCAGCCATTTTGTGTGTCGGCCATTTTGAATTTAGATTTAAAATGCTGTATCTTGAGAACGGATTAACGTATCGTTTCGACAATAATTACAAAAATGTTCGGCACCATGCCCTGAATGTACATACCAATTTTGGGGCCAGCGCCACCTTGTGGTCAAAAGTTATAACGAAATTTCGAAAAATGCTAATAACTTCTGAAAAAAATGGCTTATTGTAATAAAAGTGATCTCAAAATATTCCTTGGGTCAGACCGAGAACATTGATACCCATTATGCCAAAATTGGCCTAACTTCCTGTTCGCCATTTTGATGAATGTAGAAAACCTACTTTTTCGAACTCCTCCTAGACCGTTAGTCGGATTTTCACCAAATTTGACTCGGATCATCTTCAGACCATGCTGACAAAAAGTTATGGATTTCGTGTCGATATTCGAAACCGTTTTCATTTAACGCATCAACGAATTTGCAGGTAAGATGCCAAAGCGAATCAGAAGCTGTATCTCTGCAAAGCTTTGAGATATTTGCACCAAATTTGGTATGTGGCATTAACACCTCACACTGATGACACCACATCAATTTGGTAGCAGCGCCACCTATTGGTCAAGAGTAATGAAGCATTCATTAACTATAAGTTTTAAAATGAACAAAAATGCTAATAACTGTAGATAGCATGAGCCTATTGTAATAAAACTGGTCTCAAAATATTCCTTGGGTCATGCCGACAACATAGATACCAATTATGAAACAGTTGGCCAAACTCCCTGTCCGCCATTTTGATTTATGTTGAAAACCTACTTTTTCGAACTAGTCCTAGACCGTTCGTCCGATTTTCACCAAAATCGAGTCAGATCATCTTCAGACTGTCCTGACAAAAAGTTATGGATTTCATGATGATAGATGAAACCGTTTTCGTATAGCGCCTCTATAAATTTAAGGCTTGATGTGAAAATGACTCTAAGGCTATATCTTTGGAAAATTTTGACATAATGGCACCAAACTTTGTGTGCACGTTTGTCACCTCACACTAAACACACCACATGGATTTGAGAACAGCGCCACCTGTTGGTCAAACGTAATAAGCATTAAATCATATCAGTAGGCGTTCTACACCATTTTTCTGTAATTTTCACTAAAATCCTCTTAAAATTGCTTCCTTTTCGTTATTGTTGCAGTTGGTCTGCTGTTCCTGCCATCCTTAGCGCCTCATTTTCCGCTTTAAGTGCTTGGCCCCGTAATTGCTGCTTTCAGCTATATTTATTAGGGGCCAAGCACCGAAGGTGCGGAGGCACCTATTGTTTTCGTTAGAATTAGGGGCCAAGCACCGAAAGGTGCGATGGCACCTATTGTATCCGTTAGTGTTATTAGGGGCCAAGCACCGAAGGTGCGAAGGCACCTATTGAAACCGTTAGAATTCTTATTATTAGGGGCCAAGCACCGAAGGTGCGAAGGCACCTATTGAAACCGTTAGAATTCTTATTATTATTATTATTCTTCCGCCGCAAGTCTATGGCAGCCCATAGAACCGCTTGCGGGAAAGTTGTATGATTTGGCACACTGATAGAGGACCGTCCCAACATTAACCATAGCAAGTTTGGAGTCTCTAACTCAAACTCTCTAGCGCCACCACTTGTCCAAACTTTCACTTTCTTTTTGCTAATAACTTTTGATCCGTAAGTCATAAAATCAAAATTCCAATTTTCCCTGAATCCTTGGGTCATGCCGAGTCGAATGAACACGAAATTTCAAAAATCGTAAGGTTTAGTTTTTTTTATATAATTTTTTGTTTGTAAAACCTACTTTTTCGAACTCGTCCTAGACGGTTTGTCTGATTTTCACCAAAATTGGCTCAGATCATCTTCAGACCATGCAGGCAAAAAGTTATGGAATTCAAGTTGATTGGACAAACCATTCTCGAATAACGCGCTAATTAATTCTACGAAAAGCGTTCAAAAATGGAAGTGAGGCCATATCTCCGCAACGGTTTGTCTTATTGAGACCAAACTTGGTGTTTGTTGTAACAAGCATGACCTGAGGCTACCTGCAGTGTTTCGTCATAGTGACACCTAGTGGTCAGGAGATATGAAAAATGGCTATTTTTGCTTATAACTTCTCAGTGGTTTGACCAAAAATCTCAAAACTGGTCTTGTTAGATTCGGAGGAGCATGCCGAGTCGAACCATATCCAATTTTCCCATGTCAGCCATTTTGGGTGTCGGCCATTTTGAATTTAGCTTTAAAATGCTGTATCTTGAGAACGGATTAACGTATCGTTTTGACAATAATTACAAAAATGTTCGGCACCAAGCCCTGAATGTACAAAAAAATTTTGGGGCCAGTGCCACCTTGTGGTCAAAAGTTATAACGAAATTTCGATAAATGCTAATAACTTCTGAAAAAAAATGGCTTATTGTAATAAAAGTAATCTCAAAATATTCCTTGGGTCAGGCCGAGAACATTGATACCAATTATGTCAAAATTGGCCTAACTTCCTGTTCGCCATTTTGATAAATGTAGAAAACCTACTTTTTCGAACTCCTCCTAGACCGTTAGTCGGATTTTCACCAAATTTGACTCGGATCATCTTCAGACCATGCTGACAAAAAGTTATGGATTTCGTGTCGATATTCGAAACCGTTTTCATTTAACGCATCAACGAATTTGCAGGTAAGATGCCAAAGCGCATCGGAAGCTGTATCTCTGCAAAGCTTTGAGATATTTGCACCAAATTTGGTATGTGGCATTAACACCTCACACTGATGACACCACATCAATTTGGTAGCAGCGCCTCCTATTGGTCAAGAGTAATGAAGCATTCATTAACTATTAGTTTTAAAATGAACAAAAATGCTAATAACTGTAGATAGCATTAGTCTATTGTAATGAAACTGGTCTCAAAATATTCCTTGGGTCATGCCGACAACATAGATACCAATTATGCAACAGTTGGCCAAACTCCCTGTCCGCCATTTTGAATTATGTTGAAAACCTACTTTTTCGAACTAGTCCTAGACCGTTTGTCCGATTTTCACCAAAATCGAGTCAGATCATCTTCAGACTGTGCTGACAAAAAGTTATGGATTTCATGTTGATAGTTGAAACCGTTTTCGTACAGCGCCTCTATAAATTTTAGGCTTGATGTGAAAATGACTCTAAGGCTATATCTTTGGAAAACTTTTACATAATGACACCAAACTTTGTGTGAACGTTTGTCATCTCACACTAAACACACCACATCGATTTGATAACAGCGCCACCTGTTGGTCAAACCTAATAAGCCATTAAATCATATCAGTAGGCGTTCTACATCACTTTTCTGTCGTTTTGACTAAAATCATCCTAAAATGGCTTCTTTTTACTTATTGTTGCAGTTGGTCTGCTGTTCCTGCCATCCTTAGCTCCTCATTTTCCGCTTTGAGTGCTTGGCCCCGTAATTGCTGCTTGCAGCTATATTTAGGGGCCAAGCACCGAAGGTGCGTAGGCACCTATTGTATCCGTTAGCGTTCTTATTATTCTTCTTCCGTTTCTTCTTCCGCCGCAAGTCTATGGCAGCCCATAGAACCGCTTGCGGGAAAGTTGTATAATTTGGCACACTGATAGAGGACCGTGCCAACATTAACCATAGCAAGTTTGGAGTCTCTAACTCAAACTCTCTAGCGCCACCACTTGTCCAAACTTTCAATTTCTTTTTGCTAATAACTTTTGAACCGTAAGCCACAAAATCAAAATTCCAATTTTCCCTGAATCCTTGGGTCATGCCGAGTCGAATGAACATCAAATTTTAAAAATCGTAAGGATTAGTTTTTTTTCTATAATTTTTTGTTTATAAAACCTACTTTTTCGAACTCGTCCTAGACGGTTTGTCTGATTTTCACCAAAATTGGCTCAGATCATCTTCAGACCATGCAGGCAAAAAGTTATGGAATTCAAGTTGATTGGACAAACCGTTCTCGAATAACGCGCTAATTAATTCTACGAAAAGCGTTCAAAAATGGATGTGAGACAATATCTCCGCAACGCTTTGGAATATTGAGACCAAACTTGGTGGGTGTTGTAACAAGCATGACCTGAGGCTACCTGCAGTGTTTCGTCACAGTGCCACCTAGTGGTCAGGAGATATGAAAAATGCTATTTTTGCTTATAACTTCTCAGTGATTTGGCCAAAAATCTCGAAACTCATTCCGTTAGATTCGGAGGAGCATGCCGAGTCGACCCATATCCAATTTTCCCATGTCAGCCATTTTGGGTGTCGGCCATTTTGAATTTAGCTTTAAAATGCTGTATCTTGAGAACGGATTAACGTATCGTTTCGACAATAATTACAAAAATGTTCGGCACCATGCCCTGAATGTACATAAAAATTTTGGGGCCAGCGCCACCTTGTGGTCAAAAGTTATAACGAAATTTCGAAAAATGCTAATAACTTCTGAAAAAAATGGCTTATTGTAATAAAAGTGATCTCAAAATATTCCTTGGGTCAGGCCGAGAACATTGATACCAATTATGTCAAAATTGGCCTAACTTCCTGTTCGCCATTTTGATGAATGTAGAAAACCTACTTTTTCGAACTCCTCCTAGACCGTTAGTCGGATTTTCACCAAATTTGACTCGGATCATCTTCAGACCATGCTGACAAAAAGTTATGGATTTCGTGTCGATATTCGAAACCGTTTTCATTTAACGCATCAACGAATTTGCAGGTAAGATGCCAAAGCGCATCGGAAGCTGTATCTCTGCAAAGCTTTGAGATATTTGCACCAAATTTGGTATGTGGCATTAACACCTCACACTGATGACACCACATCAATTTGGTAGCAGCGCCACCTATTGGTCAAGAGTAATGAAGCATTAATTAACTATTAGTTTTAAAATATACAAAAATGCTAATAACTGTAGATAGCATTAGCCTATTGTAATGAAACTGGTCTCAAAATATTCCTTGGGTCATGCCGACAACATAGATACCAATTATGCAACAGTTGGCCAAACTCCCTGTCCGCCATTTTGATTTATGTTGAAAACCTACTTTTTCGAACTAGTCCTAGACCGTTTGTCCGATTTTCACCAAAATCGAGTCATATCATCTTCAGACTGTGCTGACAAAAAGTTATGGATTTCATGTTGATAGATGAAACCGTTTTCGTACAGCACCTCTATAAATTTTAGGCTTGATGTGAAAATGACTCTAAGGCTATATCTTTGGAAAACTTTGACATAATGACACCAAACTTTGTGTGAACGTTTGTCATCTCACACTAAACACACCACATCGATCTATTAACAGCGCCACCTGTTGGTCAAAGGTAATAAGCCATTAAATCATATCAGTAGGCGTTCTACATAATTATTCAGTCGTTTTGACTAAAATCATCTTAAAATTGTTTTCTTTTACTTATTGTTGCAGTTGGTCTGCTGTTCCTGCCATCCTTAGCTCCTCATTTTCCGCTTTAAGTGCTTGGCCCCGTAATTGCTGCTTGCAGCTATATTTATTATTATTATTCTTCCGCCGCAAGTCTATGGCAGCCCATAGAACCGCTTGCGGGAAAGTTGTATAATTTGGCACACTGATAAAGGGCTGACTCAACATTAACCATAGCAAGTTTGGAGTCTCTAATTCAAACTCTCTAGCGCCACCACTTGTCCAAACTTTCACTTTCTTTTTGCTAATAACTCTTGAACCGTAAGCCATAAAATCAAAATTCCAATTTTCCCTGAATCCTTGGGTCATGCCGAGTCGAATGAACACCAAATTTCAAAAATCGTAAGGATTAGTTTTTTTTCTATAATTTTTTGTTTGTAAAACCTACTTTTTCGAACTCGTCCTAGACGGTTTGTCTGATTTACACCAAAATTGACTCAGATCATCTTCAGACCATGCAGGCAAAAAGTTATGGAATTCAAGTTGATTGGACAAACCGTTCTCGAATAACGCGCTAATTAATTCTACGAAAAGCGAGCAAAAATGGATGTGAGGCCGTATCTCGGCAACGGTTTGTCGTATTGAGACCAATCTTGGTGAGGCTTATAACAAGCATGACCTGAGGCTACCTGCAGTGTTTCGTCACAGTGTCACCTAGTGGTCAGGAGATATGGAAAATGGCTATTTTTGCTTATAACTTCTCAGTGGTTTGACCAAAAATCTCAAAACTAGTCTTGTTAGATTCGGAGGAGCATGCCGAGTCGAACCATATCCAATTTTCCCATTTCAGCCATTTTGGGTGTCGGCCATTTTGAATTTAGCATTAAAATGCTGTATCTTGAGAACGGATTAACGTATCGTTTCGACAATAATTACAAAAATGTTCGGCACCATGCCCTGAATGTACATACCAATTTTGGGGCCAGCGCCACCTTGTGGTCAAAAGTTATAACGAAATTTCCAAAAATGCTAATAACTTCTGAACAAAATGGCTTATTGTAATAAAAGTGATCTCAAAATATTCCTTGAGTCAGGCCGAGAACATTGATACCAATTATGCCAAAATTGGCCTAACTTCCTGTTCGCCATTTTGATTAATGTAGAAAACCTACTTTTTCGAACTCCTCCTAGACCGTTAGTCGGATTTTCACCAAATTTGAACCGGATCATCTTCAGACCATGCTGACAAAAAGTTATGGATTTCGTGTCGATATTCGAAACCGTTTTCATTTAACGCATCAATGAATTTGCAGGTAAGATGCCAAAGCGCATCGGAAGCTGTATCTCTGCAAAGCTTAGAGATATTTGCACCAAATTTGGTATGTGGCATTACCACCTCACACTGATTACACCACATAAATTTGGTAGCAGCACCACCTATTGGTCAAGAGTAATGAAGCATTCATTAACTATTAGTTTTAAAATGAACAAAAATGCTAATAACTGTAGATAGCATTAGCCTACTGTAATGAAACTGGTCTCAAAATATTCATTGGGTCCAGCCGACAACATAGATACCAATTATGCCACAGTTGGCCAAACTTCCTGTCCGCCATTTTGATTTATGTCGAAAACATACTTTTTCAAACAAGTCCTAGACCGTTTGTCCGATTTTCACCAAAATCGAGTCAGATCATCTTCAGACTGTGCTGACAAAAAGTTATGGATTTCATGTTGATAGTTGAAACCGTTTTCGTACAGCACCTCTATAAATTTTAGGCTTGATGTGAAAATGACTCTAAGGCTATATCTTTGGAAAACTTTGACATAATGACACCAAACTTTGTGTGCACGTTTGTCACCTCACACTAAACACACCACATCAATCTATTAACAGCGCCACCTGTTGGTCAAACGTAATAAGCATTAAATCATATCAGTAGGCTTTCTACACCATTTTTCTGTAATTTTCACTAAAATCCTCTCAAAATTGCTTCCTTTTCGTTATTGTAGCAGTTGGTCTGCTGTTCCTGCCATCCTTAGCTCCTCATTTCCGCTTTGATTGCTTGGCCCCGTAATTGCTGCTTGCAGCTATATTTAGGGGCCAAGCACCGAAGGTGCGAAGGCACCTATTGAAACCGTTAGAATTCTTATTAGGGGCCAAGCACCGAAGGTGCGAAGGCACCTATTGTATCCGTTAGAATTCTTATTATTAGGGGCCAAGCACCGAAGGTGCGAAGGCACCTATTGAAACCGTTAGAATTCTTCTTCTTATTATTATTATTCTTCCGCCGCAAGTCTATGGCAGCCCATAGAACCGCTTGCGGGAAAGTTGTATAATTTGGCACACTGATAGTGGACCCTCCCAACATAAACCATAGCAAGTTTGGAGTCTCTAACTCAAACTCTCTAGCGCCACCATTTGTCCAAACTTTCACTTTCTTTTTGCTAATAACTTTTGAACCGTAAGCCACAAAATCAAAATTCCAATTTTCCCTGAATCCTTGGGTCATGCCGAGTCGAATGAACACCAAATTTCAAAAATCCTAAGGTTTAGTTTTTTTTCTATAATTTTTTGTTTATAAAACCTACTTTTTCGAACTCGTCCTAGACGGTTTGTCTGATTTTCACCAAAATTGGCTCAGATCATCTTCAGACCATGCAGGCAAAAAGTTATGGAATTCAAGTTGATTGGACAAACCGTTCTCGAATAACGCGCTAATTAATTCTACGAAAAGTGCGCAAAAACGGATGTGAGGCCATATCTCCGCAACGGTTTGTCTTATTGAGACCAAACTTGGTGTGTGTTGTAACAAGCATGACCTGAGGCTACCTGCAGTGTTTCGTCATAGTGACACCTAGTGGTCAGGAGATATGAAAAATGGCTATTTTTGCTTATAACTTCTCAGTGGTTTGACCAAAAATCTCAAAACTGGTCTTGTTAGATTCGGAGGAGCATGCCGAGTCGACCCATATCCGAATTTCCCATGTCAGCCATTTTGGGTGTCGGCCATTTTGAATTTAGATTTAAAATGCTGTATCTTGAGAACGGATTAACGTATCGTTTCGACCATAATTACAAAAATGTTCGGCACCATGCCCTGAATGTACATACCAATTTTGGGGCCAGCGCCACCTTGTGGTCAAAAGTTATAACGAAATTTCGAAAAATGCTAATAACTTCTGTAAAAAATGGCTTATTGTAATAAAAGTGATCTCAAAATATTCCTTGGGTCAGGCCGAGAACATTGATACCAATTATGCCAAAATTGGCCTAACTTCCTGTTCGCCATTTTGATGAATGTAGAAAACCTACTTTTTCGAACTCCTCCTAGACCGTTAGTCGGATTTTCACCAAATTTGACTCGGATCATCTTCAGACCATGCTGACAAAAAGTTATGGATTTCGTGTCGATATTCGAAACCGTTTTCATTTAACGCATCAACGAATTTGCAGGTAAGATGCCAAAGCGCATCGGAAGCTGTATCTCTGCAAAGCTTTGAGATATTTGCACCAAATTTGGTATGTGGCATTAACACCTCACACTGATGACACCACATCAATTTGGTAGCAGCGCCACCTATTGGTCAAGAGTAATGAAGCATTCATTAACTATTAGTTTTAAAATGAACAAAAATGCTAATAACTGTAGATAGCATTAGCCTATTGTAATGAAACTGGTCTCAAAATATTCCTTGGGTCATGCCGACAACATAGATACCAATTATGCAACAGTTGGCCAAACTCCCTGTCCGCCATTTTGATTTATGTTGAAAACCTACCTTTTCGAACTGATCCTAGACCGTTCGTCCGATTTTCACCAAAATCGAGTCAGATCATCTTCAGACTGTGCTGACAAAAAGTTATGGATTTCATGTTGATAGATGGAACCGTTTTCGTACAGCGCCTCTATAAATTTTAGGCTTGATGTGAAAATGACTCTAAGGCTATAATTTTGGAAAACTTTGACATAATGACACCAAACTTTGTGTGCACGTTTGTCACCTCACACTAAACACACCACATCGATTTGATAACAGCGCCACCTGTTGGTCAAACCTAATAAGCCATTAAATCATATCAGTAGGCGTTCTACATCATTTTTCTGTCGTTTTGACTAAAATCATCCTAAAATGGCTTCTTTTTACTTATTGTTGCAGTTGGTCTGCTGTTCCTGCCATCCTTAGCTCCTCATTTTCCGCTTTGAGTGCTTGGCCCCGTAATTGCTGCTTGCAGCTATATTTAGGGGCCAAGCACCGAAGGTGCGAAGGCACCTATTGTATCCGTTAGAATTCTTATTATTATTATTATTAGGGGCCAAGCACCGAAGGTGCGTAGGCACCTATTGTATCCGTTAGCGTTCTTATTATTCTTCTTCCGTTTCTTCTTCCGCCGCAAGTCTATGGCAGCCCATAGAACCGCTTGCGGGAAAGTTGTATAATTTGGCACACTAATAGTGGACCGTCCCAACATTAACCCTAGCAAGTTTGGAGTCTCTAACTCAAACTCTCTAGCGCCACCACTTGTCCAAACTTTCACTTTCTTTTTGCTAATAACTTTTGAACCGTAAGCCATAAAATCAAAATTCCAATTTTCCCTGAATCCTTGGGTCATGCCGAGTCGAATGAACACCAAATTTCAAAAATCCTAAGGTTTAGTTTTTTTTCTATAATTTTTTGTTTCTAAAACCTACTTTTTCGAACTCGTCCTAGACGGTTTGTCTGATTTTCACCAAAATTGGCTCAGATCATCTTCAGACCATGAAGGCAAAAAGTTATGGAATTCAAGTTGATTGGACAAACCGTTCTCGAATAACGCGCTAATTAATTCTACAAAAAGTGCGCAAAAACGGATGTGAGGCCATATCTCCGCAACGGTTTGTCTTATTGAGACCAAACTTGGTGTGTGTTGTATCAAGTAAAACCTGAGGCTACCTGCAGTGTTTCGTCATAGTGACACCTAGTGGTCAGGAGATATGAAAAATGGCTATTTTTGCTTATAACTTCTCAGTGGTTTGACCAAAAATCTCAAAACTACTCTTGTTAGATTCGGAGGAGCATGCCGAGTCGACCCATATCCAATTTTCCCATGTCAGCCATTTTGGGTGTCGGCCATTTTTAATTTAGCTTTAAAATGCTGTATCTTGAGAACGGATTAACGTATCGTTTCGACAATAATTACAAAAATGTTCGGCGCCATGCCCTGAATGTACATACCAATTTTGGGGCCAGCGCCACCTTGTGGTCAAAAGTTATAACGAAATTTCTAAAAATGCTAATAACTTCTGAAAAAAATGGCTTATTGTAATAAAAGTGATCTCAAAATATTCCTTGGGTCAGACCGAGAACATTGATGCCCATTATGCCAAAATTGGCCTAACTTCCTGTTCGCCATTTTGATGAATGTAGAAAACCTACTTTTTCGAACTCCTCCTAGACCGTTAGTCGGATTTTCACCAAATTTGAATCAGATCATCTTCAGACCATGCTGACAAAAAGTTATGGATTTCGTGTTGATATTCGAAACCGTTTTCATTTAACGCATCAACGAATTTGCAGGTAAGATGCCAAAGCGCATCGGAAGCTGTATCTCTGCAAAGCTTTGAGATATTTGCACCAAATTTGGTATGTGTCATTACCACGTCACACTGATTACACCACATAAATTTGGTAGCAGCGCCACCTATTGGTCAAGATTAATGAAGCATTCATTAACCATTAGTTTTAAAATTAAGAAAAATGCTAATAACTGTAGATAGCATTAGCCTATTGTAATGAAACTGGTCTCAAAATATTCCTTGGGTCCAGAGGACAACATAGATACCCATTATACCACAATTGGCCAAACTCCCTGTCCGCCATTTTGATTTATGTTGAAAACTTACTTTTTCGAACTAGTCCTAGACCGTTTGTCCGATTTTCACCAAAATCGAGTCAGATCATCTTCCGACTGTGCTGACAAAAAGTTATGGATTTCATGTTGATAGTTGAAACCGTTTTCGTACAGCACCTCTATAAATTTTAGGCTTGATGTGAAAATGACTCTAAGGCTATATCTTTGGAAAACTTTGACATAATGACACCAAACTTTGTGTGAACGTTTGTCATCTCACACTTAACACACCACATCGATTTGATAACAGCGCCACCTGTTGGTAAAACCTAATAAGCCATTAAATCATATCAGTATAATTTTTCTGTCGTTTTGACTAAAATCATCCTAAAATGGCTTCTTTTTACTTATTGTTGCAGTTGGTCTGCTGTTCCTGCCATCCTTATCTCGTCATTTTCCGCTTTGAGTGCTTGGCCCCGTAATTGCTGCTTGCAGCTATATTTAGGGGCCAAGCACCGAAGGTGCGAAGGCACCTATTGTATCCGTTAGAATTCTTATTATTATTATTATTATTATTATTATTCTTCCGCCGCAAGTCTATGGCAGCCCATAGAACCGCTTGCGGGAAAGTTGTATAATTTGGCACACTGATAGAGGGCCCACTCAACATTAACCATACCAAATTTGGAGTCTCTAATTCAAACTCTCTAGCGCCACCACTTGTCCAAACTTTCACTTTCTTTTTGCTAATAACTTTTGAACCGTAAGCCATAAAATCAAAATTCCAATTTTCCCTGAATCCTTGGGTCATGCCGAGTCGAATGAACACCAAATTTCAAAAATCCTAAGGTTTAGTTTTTTTTCTATAATTTTTTGTCTATAAAACCTACTTTTTCGAACTCGTCCCAGACGGTTTGTCTGATTTTCACCAAAATTGAGTCAGATCATCTTCAGACCATGCAGGCAAAAATTTATGGAATTCAAGTTGATTGGACAAACCGTTCTCGAATAACGCGCTAATTAATTCTACGAAAAGTGCGCAAAAACGGATGTGAGGCCATATCTCCGCAACGGTTTGTTTTATTGAGACCAAACTTGGTGTGTGTTGTAACAAGCATGTCCTGAGGCTACCTGCAGTGTTTCGTCATAGTGACACCTAGTGGTCAGGAGATATGAAAAATGGCTATTTTTGCTTATAACTTCTCAGTGGTTTGACCAAAAATCTCAAAAGTGGTCTTGTTAGATTCGGAGGATCATGCCGAGTCGAACCATATCCAATTTTCCCATGTCAGCCATTTTGGGTGTCGGCCATTTTGAATTTAGCTTTAAAATGCTGTATCTTGAGAACGGATTGACGTATCGTTTTGACAATAATTACAAAAATGTTCGGCACCATGCCCTGAATGTACATACCAATTTTGGGGCCAGTGCAACCTTCTGGTCAAAAGTTATAACGAAATTTTGAAAAATGCTAATAACTTCTGAAAAAAATGGCTTATTGTAATAAAAGTTATCTCAAAATATTTCTTGGGTCAGGCCGAGAACATTGATACCAATTATGCCAAAATTGGCCTAACTTCCTGTTCGCCATTTTGATGAATGTAGAAAACCTACTTTTTCGAACTCCTCCTAGACCGTTAGTCGGATTTTCACCAAATTTGACTCGGATCATCTTCAGACCATGCTGACAAAAAGTTATGGATTTCGTGTCGATATTCGAAACCGTTTTCATTTAACGCATCAACGAATTTGCAGGTAAGATGCAGAAGCGCATCGGAAGCTGTATCTCTGCAAAGCTTTGAGATATTTGCACCAAATTTGGTATGTGGCATTAACACCTCACACTGATGACACCACATCAATTTGGTAGCAGCGCCACCTATTGGTCAAGAGTAATGAAGCATTCATTAACTATTAGTTTTAAAATATACAAAAATGCTAATAACTGTAGATAGCATTAGCCTATTGTAATGAAACTGGTCTCAAAATATTCCTTGGGTCATGCCGACAACACAGATACCAATTATGCAACAGTTGGCCAAACTCCCTTTCCGCCATTTTGATTTATGTTGAAAACCTACTTTTTCGAACTAGTCCTAGACCGTTCGTCCGATTTTCACCAAAATCGAGTCAGATCATCTTCAGACTGTGCTGACACAAAGTTATGGATTTCATGTTGATAGATGAAACCGTTTTCGTACAGCGCCTCTATAAATTTTAGGCTTGATGTGAAAATGACCAAGGCTATATCTTTGGAAAACTTTGACATAATGACACCAAACTTTGTGTGCACGTTTGTCACCTCACACTAAACACACCACATCAATCTATTAACAGCGCCACCTGTTGGTCAAACGTAATAAGCATTAAATCATATCAGTAGGCTTTCTACACCATTTTTCTGTAATTTTCACTAAAATCCTCTCAAAATTGCTTCCTTTTCGTTATTGTAGCAGTTGGTCTGCTGTTCCTGCCATCCTTAGCTCCTCATTTCCGCTTTGATTGCTTGGCCCCGTAATTGCTGCTTGCAGCTATATTTATTATTATTAGGGGCCAAGCACCGAAGGTGCGAAGGCACCTATTGTATCCGTTAGAATTCTTATTATTATTATTATTATTATTATTCTTCCGCCGCAAGTCTATGGCAGCCCATAGAACCGCTTGCGGGAAAGTTGTATAATTTGGCACACTGATAGTGGACCATCCTAACATTAACCATAGCAAGTTTGGAGTCTCTAACTCAAACTCTCTAGCGCCACCACTTGTCCAAACTTTCACTTTCTTTTTGCTAATAACTTTTGAACCGTAAGCCATAAAATCAAAATTCCAATTTTCCCTGAATCCTTGGGTCATGCCGAGTCGAATGAACACAAAATTTCAAAAATCCTAAGGTTTAGTTTTTTTTCTATAATTTTTTGTTTATAAAACCTACTTTTTCGAACTCGTCCTAGACGGTTTGTCTGATTTTCACCAAAATTGGCTCAGATCATCTTCCGACCATGCAGGCAAAAATTTATGGAATTCAAGTTGATTGGACAAACCGTTCTCGAATAACGCGCTAATTAATTCTACGAAAAGCGTTCAAAAATGGAAGTGAGGCCATATCTCCGCAACGCTTTTGAATATTGAGACCAAACTTGGTGTGTGTTATAACAAGCATGACCTGAGGCTACCTGCAGTGTTTCGTCACAGTGCCACCTAGTGGTCAGGAGTTATGAAAAATGGCTATTTTTGCTTATAACTTCTCAGTGGTTTGACCAAAAATCTCAAAACTAGTCTTGTTAGATTCGGAGGAGCATGCCGAGTCGAACCATATCCAATTTTCCCATGTCAGCCATTTTTCGTGTCAGCCATTTTGAATTTAGCTTTAAAATGCTGTATCTTGAGAACGGATTAACGTATCGTTTCGACAATAATTACAAAAATGTTCGGCACTATGCCCTGAATGTACATACCAATTTTGGGGCCAGCGCCACCTTGTGGTCAAAAGTTATAACGAAATTTTGAAAAATGCTAATAACTTCTGAAAAAAATGGCTAATTGTAATAAAAGTGATCTCAAAATATTCCTTGGGTCAGGCCGAGAACATTGATACCAATTATGCCAAAATTGGCCTAACTTCCTGTTCGCCATTTTGATGAATGTAGAAAACCTACTTTTTCGAACTCCTCCTAGACCGTCAGTCGGATTTTCACCAAATTTGACTCGGATCATCTTCAGACCATGCTGACAAAAAGTTATGGATTTCGTGTCGATATTCGAAACCGTTTTCATTTAACGCATCAACGAATTTGCAGGTAAGATGCCAAAGCGCATCGGAAGCTGTATCTCTGCAAAGCTTTGAGATATTTGCACCAAATTTGGTATGTGGCATTAGCACCTCACACTGATGACACCACATCAATTTGGTAGCAGCGCCACCTATTGGTCAAGAGTAATGAAGCATTCATTATTTATTAGTTTTAAAATGAACAAAAATGCTAATAACTGTAGATAGCATTAGTCTATTGTAACGAAACTGGTCTCAAAATATTCCTTGGGTCATGCCGACAACATAGATACCAATTATGCCACAGTTGGCCAAACTCCCTGTCCGCCATTTTGATTTATGTTGAAAACCTACTTTTTCGAACTAGTCTTAGACCGTTCGTCCGATTTTCACCAAAATCGAGTCAGATTATCTTCTGACTGTGCTGACAAAAAGTTACGAATTTCATGATGATAGATGAAACCGTTTTCGTATAGCTCCTCTCTAAATTTAAGGCTTGATGTGAAAATGACTCTAAGGCTAAATCTTTGGAAAACTTTGACATAATGACACCAAACTTTGTGTGAACATTTGTCATCTCACACTAAACACACCACATCGATTTGATAACAGCGCCACCTGTTGGTAAAACCTAATAAGCCATTAAATCATATCAGTAGGCGTTCTACACCATTTTTCTGTAATTTTCACTAAAATCCTCTTAATATTGCTTCCTTTTCCTTATTGTTGCAGTTGGTCTGCTGTTCCTGCCATCCTTAGCTCCTCATTTTCCGCTTTGAGTGCTTGGCCCCGTAATTGCTGCTTGCAGCTATATTTATTATTATTATTATTATTATTATTCCGCCGCAAGTCTATGGCAGCCCATAGAACCGCTTGCGGGAAAGTTGTATAATTTGGCACACTGATAGAGGGCCAACTCATCATTAACCATAGCAAGTTTGGAGTCTCTAACTCAAACTCTCTAGCGCCACCACTTGTCCAAACTTTCACTTTCTTTTTGCTAATAACTTTTGAACCGTAAGCCATAAAATCAAAATTCCAATTTTCCCTGAATCCTTGGGTCATGCCGAGTCGAATGCACACCAAATTTCAAAAATCCTAAGGTTTAGTTTTTTTTCTATAATTTTTTGTTTATAAAACCTACTTTTTCGAACTCGTCCTAGACGGTTTGTCTGATTTTCACCAAAATTGGCTCAGATCATCTTCAGACCATGCAGGCAAAAAGTTATGGAATTCAAGTTGATTGGACTAACCGTTCTCGAATAACGCGCTAATTAATTCTACGAAAAGCGTTCAAAAATGGAAGTGAGGCAATATCTCCGGAACGCTTTGGAATATTGAGACCAAACTTGGTGTGTGTTATAACAAGCATGACCTGAGGCTACCTGCAGTGTTTCGTCACAGTGCCACCTAGTGGTCAGGAGATATGAAAAATGGCTATTTTTGCTTATAACTTCTCAGTGGTTTGACCAAAAATCTCAAAACTGGTCTTGTTAGATTCGGAGGAGCATGCCGAGTCGACCCATATCCAATTTTCCCATGTCAGCCATTTTGGGTGTCGGCCATTTTGAATTTGGCTTTAAAATGCTGTATCTTGAGAACGGATTAACGTATCGTTTCGACAATAATTACAAAAATGTTCGGCACCATGCCCTGAATGTACGTACGAAATTTGGGATCAGCGCCACCTTGTGGTCAAAAGTTAAAATGACATTTCAAAAAATGCTAATAACTTCTGAAAAATATGGCTTATTGTAATAAAAGTGATCTCAAAATATTCCTTGGGTCAGGCCGAGAACATTGACACCAATTATGCCAAAATTGGCCTAACTTCCTGTTCGCCACTTTAATGAATGTGGAAAACCTACTTTTTCGAACTCCTCCTAGACCGTTAGTCGGATTTTCACCAAATTTGACTCGGATCATCTTCAGACCATGCTGACGAAAAGTTATGGATTTCGTGTCGATATTCAAAACCGTTTTCATTTAACGCATCAATGAATTTGCAGGTAAGATGCCAAAGCGCATCAGAAGCTGTATCTCTGCAAAGCTTTGAGATATTTGCACCAAATTTGGTATGTGACATTATCACCTCACACTGATGACACCACATCAATTTGGTAGCAGCGCCACCTATTGGTCAAGTGTAATGAAGCATTCATTAACCATTAGTTTTAAAATGAACAAAAATGCTAATAACTGTAGATAGCATTAGCCTATTGTAATGAAACTGCTCTCAAAATATTCCTTGGGTCATTCCGACAACATAGATACCAATTATGCAACAGTTGGCCAAACTCCCTGTCCGCCATTTTGATTTATGTTGAAAACCTACTTTTTCGAACTAGTCCTAGACCGTTTGTCCGATTGTCACCAAAATCGAGTCAGATCATCATCAGACTGTGCTGACAAAAAGTTATGGATTTCATGTTGATAGTTGAAACCGTTTTCGTACAGCGCCTCTATAAATTTTAGGCCTGATGTGAAAATGACTCTAAGGCTATATCTTTGGAAAACTTTGACATAATGACACCAAACTTTGTGTGAACGTATGTCATCTCACACTAAACACACCACATCGATTTGATAACAGCGCCACCTGTTGGTCAAACCTAATAAGCCATTAAATCATATCAGTAGGCGTTCTACATCACTTTTCTGTCGTTTTGACTAAATCATCCTAAAATGGCTTCTTTTTACTGATTGTTGCAGTTGGTCTGCTGTTCCTGCCATCCTTAGCTCCTCAGTTTCCGCTTTGAGTGCTTGGCCCCGTAATTGCTGCTTGCAGCTATATTTATTATTATTATTCTTCCGCCGCAAGTCTATGGCAGCCCATAGAACCGCTTGCGGGAAAGTTGTATAATTTGGCACACTGATAGAGGACCGTCCCAACATGAACCATAGCAAGTTTGGAGTCTCTAACTCAAACTCTCTAGCGCCACCACTTGTCCAAACTTTCAATTTCTTTTTGCTAATAACTTTTGAACCGTAAGCCACAACATCAAAATTCCAATTTTCCCTGAATCCTTGGGTCATGCCGAGTCGAATGAACACCAAATTTCAAAAATCGTAAGGATTAGTTTTTTTTCTATAATTTTTTGTTTATAAAACCTACTTTTTCGAACTCGTCCTAGACGGTTTGTCTGATTTTCACCAAAATTGGCTCAGATCATCTTCAGACCATGCAGGCAAAAAGTTATGGAATTCAAGTTGATTGGACAAACCGTTCTCGAATAACGCGCTAATTAATTCTACGAAAAGCGTTCAAAAATGGAAGTGAGGCCATATATCCGCAACGCTTTGGAATATTGAGACCAAACTTGGTGTGTGTTATAACAAGCATGACCTGAGGCTACCTGCAGTGTTTCGTCACAGTGCCACCTAGTGGTCAGGAGATATGAAAAATGGCTATTTTTGATTATAACTTCTCAGTGGTTTGACCAAAAATCTCAAAACTGGTCTTGTTAGATTCGGAGGAGCATGCCGAGTCGAACAATATCCAATTTTCCCATGTCAGCCATTTTGGGTGTCGGCCATTTTGAATTTAGTTTTAAAATGCTGTATCTTGAGAACGGATTAACGTATCGTTTCGACAATAATTACAAAAATGTTCGGCACCATGCCCTGAATGTACATACCAATTTTGGGGCCAGCGCCACCTTGTGGTCAAAAGTTATAACGAAATTTCGAAAAATGCTAATAACTTCTGAAAAAAATGGCTTATTGTAATAAAAGTGATCTCAAAATATTCCTTGGGTCAGGCCGAGAACATTGATACCAATTATGCCAAAATTGGCCTAACTTCCTGTTCGCCATTTTGATGAATGTAGAAAACCTACTTTTTCGAACTCCTCCTAGACCGTTAGTCGGATTTTCACCAAATTTGACTCGGATCGTCTTCAGACCATGCTGACAAAAAGTTATGGATTTCGTGTCGATATTCGAAACCGTTTTCATTTAACGCATCAACGAATTTGCAAGTAAGATGCCAAAGCGCATCGGAAGCTGTATCTCTGCAAAGCTTTGAGATATTTGCACCAAATTTGGTATGTGGCATTACCACCTCACACTGATTACACCACCTAAATTTGGTAGCAGCGCCACCTATTGGTCAAGAGTAATGAAGCATTCATTAACCATTAGTTTTAAAATGATCAAAAATGCTAATAACTGTAGATAGCATTAGCCTATTTTAATGAAACTGGTCTTAAAATATTCCTTGGGTCATGCCGACAACATAGATACCAATTATGCCACAGTTGGCCAAACTTCCTGTCCGCCATTTTGATTTATGTTGAAAACCTACTTTTTCGAACTAGTCCTAGACCGTTCGTCCGATTTTCACCAAAATCGAGTCATATCATCTTCAGACTGTGCTGACAAAAAGTTATGGATTTCATGTCGATAGTTGAAACCGTTTTCGTACAGCACCTCTATAAATTTTAGGCTTGATGTGAAAATGACTCTAAGGCTATATCTTTGGAAAACTTTGACATAATGACACCAAACTTTGTGTGAACGTTTGTCATCTCACACTAAACACACCACATCGATTTGATAACAGCGCCACCTGTTGGTCAAACCTAATAAGCCATTAAATCATATCAGTAGGCGTCCTACATCATTTTTCTGTCGTTTTGACTAAAATCATCCTAAAATGGCTTCTTTTTACTTCTTGTTGCAGTTGGTCTGCTGTTCCTGCCATTCTTAGCTCCTCATTTTCCGCTTTGAGTGCTTGGCCCCGTAATTGCTGCTTGCAGCTATATTTATTATTATTATTCATCCTCTTCCGCCGCAAGTCTATGGCAGCCCATAGAACCGCTTGCGGGAAAGTTGTATAATTTGGCACACTAATAGAGGACAGTCTCAACTTTAAACATAACAAGTTTTGAGTCTCTAACTCAAACTCTCTAGCGCCACCACTTGTCCAAACTTTCACTTTCTTTTTGCTAATAACTTTTGAACCGTAAGCCATAAAATCAAAATTCCAATTTTCTCTGAATCCTTGGGTCATGCCAAGTCGAATGAACACCAAATTTCAAAAATCGTAAGGATTAGTTTTTTTTCTATAATTAATTGTTTGTAAAACCAACTTTTTCGAACTCGTCCTAGACGGTTTGTCTGATTTTCACCAAAATTGGCTCAGATCATCTTCAGACCATGTTGGCAAAAAGTTATGGAATTCAAGTTGATTGGACAAATTGTTTTTGAATAACATGCAAACGAATTCTACGAAAAGCGCACAAAAATGGATGTGAGGCCATATCTCGGCAACGGTTTGTCGTATTGAGATCAAACTTGGTGTGTGTTATAACAAGCATGACCTGAGACTACCTGCAGTGTTTCGTCACAGTGCCACCTAGTGGTCAGAAGATATAAAAAATGGCTATTTTTGCTTATAACTTCTCAGTGGTTTGACCAAAAATCTCAAAACTGGTCTTGTTAGATTCGGAGGAGCATGCCGAGTCGACCCATATCCAATTTTCCCATGTCAGCCATTTTGGGTGTCGGCCATTTTGAATTTAGTATAAAAATGCTGTATCTTGAGAACGAATTAGCGTATCGTTTCGACAATAATCACAAAAATGTTCGGCACCATGCCCTGAATGTACATACAAATTTTGGGGCCAGCGCCACCTTGTGGTCAAAAGTTATAACGAAGTTTCGAAAAATGCTAATAACTTCTGAAAAAAATGGCTTATTGTAAACAAATTGATCTCAAAATATTCCTTGGGTCAGGCCGAGAACATTGATACCAATTATGCCAAAATTGGCCTAACTTCCTGTTCGCCATTTTAATGAATGTAGAAAACCTACTTTTTCGAACTCCTCCTAGACCGTTAGTCGGATTTTCACCAAATTTGACTCGGATCATCTTCAGACCATGCTGACAAAAAGTTATGGATTTCGTGTCGATATTCGAAACCGTTTTCATTTAACGCATCAATGAATTTGCTGGTAAGATGCCAAAGCGCATCGGAATCTGTATCTTTGCAAAGCTTTGAGATATTTGCACCAAATTTGGTATGTGGCATTAACACCTCACACTGATGACACCACATCAATTTGGTAGCAGAGCCACCTATTGGTCAAGAGTAATGAAGCATTCATTAACTATTAGTTTTAAAATATACAAAAATGCTAATAACTGTAGATAGCATTAGCCTATTGTAATGAAACTGGTCTCAAAATATTCCTTGGGTCATGCCGACAACACAGATACCAATTATGCCACAGTTGGCCAAACTTCCTGTCCGCCATTTTGATCTATGTTGAAAACCTACTTTTTCGAACTAGTCCTAGACCGTTTGTCCGATTTTCACCAAAATCGAGTCAGATCATCTTCAGACTGTGCTGACAAATAGTTATGGATTTCATGATGATAGATGAAACCGTTTTTGTATAGCGCCTCTATAAATTTAAGGCTTGATGTGAAAATGACTCTAAGGCTATATCTTTGGAAAATTTTGACATAATGACACCAAACTTTGTGTGCACGTTTGTCACCTCACACTAAACACACCACATGGATTTGATAACAGCGCCACCTGTTGGTCAAACGTAATAAGCATTAAATCATATCAGTAGGCGTTCTACACCATTTTTCTTTAATTTTCACTAAAATCCTCTTAAAATTGTCCACTTGTCCAAACTTTCACTTTATTTCGGCTGATAACTTTTGAACCGTAAGCCATAAAATCAAAATTCCAATTTTCTCTGAATCCTTGGGTCATGCCGAGTCGAATGAACACCAAATTTCAAAAATCACTAGGCGTTCTACATAATTTTTCTGTCGTTTTGACTAAAATCATCTTAAAATAGCTTTCTTTTACTTATTGTTGCAGTTGGTCTGCTATTCCTGCCATCCTTAGCTACTCATTTTCCGCTTTGAATGCTTGGCCCCGTAATTGCTGCTTGCAGCTATATTTAGGGGCCAAGCACCGAAGGTGCGAAGGCACCTATTGAAACCGTTAGAATTCTTATTAGGGGCCAAGCACCGAAGGTGCGAAGGCACCTATTGAAACCGTTAGAATTCTTATTAGGGGCCAAGCACCGAAGGTGCGTAGGCACCTATTGTATCCGTTAGCGTTCTTATTATTCTTCTTCCGTTTCTTCTTCCGCCGCAAGTCTATGGCAGCCCATAGAACCGCTTGCGGGAAAGTTGTATAATTTGGCACACTGATAGAGGAACGTTCCAACATTAACCATAGCAAGTTTGGAGTCTCTATCTCAAACTCTCTAGCGCCACCACTTGTCCAAACTTTCACTTTCCTTTTGCTAATAACTTTTGAACCGTAAGCCATAAAATCAAAATTCCAATTTTTTCTGAATCCTTGGGTCATGCCGAGTCGAATGAACACCAAATTTCAAAAATCGTAAGGTTTAGTTTTTTTTATATAATTTTTTGTTTGTAAAACCTACTTTTTCGAACTCGTCCTAGACGGTTTGTCTGATTTTGACCAAAATTGGCTCAGATCATCTTCAGACCATGCAGGCAAAAAGTTATGGAATTCAAGTTGATTGGACAAACCGTTCTCGAATAACGCGCTAATTAATTCTACGAAAAGCGTTCAAAAATGGAAGTGAGGCCATATCTCCGCAACGCTTAGGAATATTGAGACCAAACTTGGTGTGTGTTATAACAAGCATGACCTAAGGCTACCTGCAGTGTTTCGTCACAGTGCCACCTAGTGGTCAGGAGTTATGAAAAATGGCTATTTTTGCTTATAACTTCTCAGTGGTTTGACCAAAAATCTCAAAACTGGTCTTGTTAGATTCGGAGGAGCATGCCGAGTCGACCCATATCCAATTTTCCCATGTCAGCCATTTTGGGTGTCGGCCATTTTGAATTTAGCTTTAAAATGCTGTATCTTGAGAACGGATTAACGTATCGTTTCGACAATAATTACAAAAATGTTCGGCACCATGCCCTGAATGTACATAAAAATTTTGGGGCCAGCGCCACCTTGTGGTCAAAAGTTATAACGAAATTTCGAAAAATGCTAATAACTTCTGAAAAAAATGGCTTATTGTAATAAAAGTGATCTCAAAATATTCCTTGGGTTAGGCCGAGAACACTGATACCAATTATGCCAAAATTGGTCTAACTTCCTGTTCGCCATTTTGATGAATGTAGAAAACCTACTTTTTCGAACTCCTCCTAGACCGTTAGTCGGATTTTCACCAAATTTGAATCAGATCATCTTCAGACCATGCTGACAAAAAGTTATGGATTTCGTGTCGATATTCGAAACCGTTTTCATTTAACGCA
This sequence comes from Garra rufa, assembly GCF_049309525.1. Taxonomy (NCBI): domain Eukaryota; kingdom Metazoa; phylum Chordata; class Actinopteri; order Cypriniformes; family Cyprinidae; genus Garra; species Garra rufa. The sequence continues at coordinate 708,227 of NW_027394276.1, read as the reverse complement.
TCAACGATTTTGCAAGTAAGATGCCAAAGCGCATCGGAAGCTGTATCTCTGCAAAGCTTTGAGATATTTGCACCAAATTTGGTATGTGGCATTAACACCTCACACTGATGACACCACATCAATTTGGTAGCAGCGCCACCTATTGGTCAAGAGTAATGAAGCATTCATTAACTATTAGTTTTAAAATGAACAAAAATGCTAATATCTGTAGATAGCATTAGCCTATTGTAATGAAACTGGTCTCAAAATATTCCTTGGGTCATGCCGACAACATAGATACCAATTATGCAACAGTTGGCCAAACTCCCTGTCCGCCATTTTGAATTATGTTGAAAACCTCCTTTTTCGAACTAGTCCTAGACCGTTTGTCCGATTTTCACCAAAATCGAGTCAGATCACCTTCAGACTGTGCTGACAAAAAGTTATGGATTTCATGTTGATAGTTGAAACCGTTTTCGTACAGCGCCTCTATAAATTTTAGGCTTGATGTGAAAATGACTCTAAGGCTTTATCTTTTTAAAACTTTTACATAATGACACCAAACTTTGTGTGAACGTTTGTCATCTCACACTAAACACACCACATCGATTTGATAACAGTGCCACCTGTTGGTCAAACGTAATAAGCCATTAAATCATATCAGTAGGCGTTCTACATCACTTTTCTGTCGTTTTGACTAAAATCATCCTAAAATGGCTTCTTTTTACTTATTGTTGCAGTTGGTCTGCTGTTCCTGCCATCCTTAGCTCCTCATTTTCCGCTTTGAGTGCTTGGCCCCGTAATTGCTGCTTGCAGCTATATTTATTATTATTATTCTTCCGCCGCAAGTCTATGGCAGCCCATAGAACCGCTTGCGGGAAAGTTGTATAATTTGGCACACTGATAGAGGACCGTCCCAACATTAACCATAGCAAGTTTGGAGTCTCTAACTCAAACTCTCTAGCGCCACCACTTGTCCAAACTCTCACTTTCTTTTTGCTAATAACTTTTGAACCGAAAGTCATAAAATCAAAATTCCAATTTTCCCTGAATCCTTGAGTCATGCCGAGTCGAATGAACACCAAATTTCAAAAATCCTAAGGTTTAGTTTTTTTTCTATAATTTTTTGTTTATAAAACCTACTTTTTCGAACTCGTCCTAGACGGTTTGTCTGATTTTCACCAAAATTGGCTCAGATCATCTTCAGACCATGCAGGCAAAAAGTTATGGAATTCAAGTTGATTGGACAAACCGTTCTCGAATAACGCGCTAATTAATTCTACGAAAAGTGCGCAAAAACGGATGTGAGGCCATATCTCCGCAACGGTTTGTCTTATTGAGACCAAACTTGGTGTGTGTTGTAACAAGCATGACCTGAGGCTACCTGCAGTGTTTCGTCATAGTGACACCTAGTGGTCAGGAGATATGAAAAATGGCTATTTTTGCTTATAACTTCTCAGTGGTTTGACCAAAAATCTCAAAACTGGTCTTGTTAGATTCGGAGGAGCATGCCGAGTCGAACCATATCCAATTTTCCCATGTCAGCCATTTTGGGTGTCGGCCATTTTGAATTTAGCTTTCAAATGCTGTATCTTGAGAACGGATTAACGTATCGTTTTGACAATAATTACAAAAATGTTCGGCACCATGCCCTGAATGTACATAAAAATTTTGGGGCCAGCGCCACCTTGTGGTCAAAAGTTATAACGAAATTACGAAAATTGCTAATAACTTCTGAAAAAAATGGCTTATTGTAATAAAAGTGATCTCAAAATATTCCTTGGGTCAGACCGAGAACATTGATACCCATTATGCCAAAATTGGCCTAACTTCCTGTTCGCCATTTTGATGAATGTAGAAAACCTACTTTTTCGAACTCCTCCTAGACCGTTAGTCGGATTTTCACCAAATTTGACTCGGATCATCTTCAGACCATGCTGACAAAAAGTTATGGATTTCGTGTCGATATTCGAAACCGTTTTCATTTAACGCATCAACGAATTTGCAGGTAAGATGCCAAAGCGTATCGGAAGCTGTATCTCTGCAAAGATTTGAGATATTTGCACCAAATTTGGTATGTGGCATTACCACCTCACACTGATTACAGCACATTAATTTGGTAACAGCGCCACCTATTGGTCAAGAGTAATGAAGCATTCATTAACCATTAGTTTTAAAATGAACAAAAATGCTAATAACTGTAGATAGCATTAGCCTATTGTAATAAAACTGGTCTCAAAATATTCCTTGGGTCATGCCGACAACATAGATACCAATTATGCCACAGTTGGCCAAACTTCCTGTCCGCCATTTTGATCTATGTTGAAAACCTACTTTTTCGAACTAATCCTAGACCGTTCGTCCGATTTTCACCAAAATCGAGTCAGATCATCTTCGGACTGTGCTGACAAAAAGTTATGGATTTCATGTTGATAGATGGAACCGTTTTCGTACAGCGCCTCTATAAATTTTAGGCTTGATGTGAAAATGACTCTAAGGCTATAATTTTGGAAAACTTTGACATAATGACACCAAACTTTGTGTGTACGTTTGTCACCTCACACTAAACACACCACATCGATTTGATAACAGCGCCACCTGTTGGTCAAACCTAATAAGCCATTAAATCATATCAGTAGGCGTTCTACATAATTTTTCTGTCGTTTTGACTAAAATCATCCTAAAATGGCTTCTTTTTACTTCTTGTTGCAGTTGGTCTGCTGTTCCTGCCATCCTTAGCTCCTCATTTTCCGCTTTGAGTGCTTGGCCCCGTAATTGCTGCTTGCAGCTATATTTATTATTATTATTATTCTTCCGCCGCAAGTCTATGGCAGCCCATAGAACCGCTTGCGGGAAAGTTGTATAATTTGGCACACTGATAGAGGGCCGAATCAACATTAACCATAGCAAGTTTGGAGTCTCTAACTCAAACTCTCTAGCGCCACCACTTGTCCAAACTTTCACTTTCTTTTTGCTAATAACTTTTGAACCGTAAGCCATAAAATCAAAATTCCAATTTTCCCTGAATCCTTGGGTCATGCCGAGTCGAATGAACGCCAAATTTCAAAAATCCTAAGGTTTAGTTTTTTTTCTATAATTTTTTGTTTATAAAACCTACTTTTTCGAACTCGTCCTAGACGGTTTGTCTGATTTTCACCAAAATTGGCTCAGATCATCTTCAGACCATGCAGGCAAAAAGTTATGGAATTCAAGTTGATTGGACAAATTGTTTTCGAATAACATGCAAACGAATTCTACGAAAAGCGCGCAAAAATGGATGTGAGGCCATATCTCGGCAACGGTTTGTCATATTGAGACCAAACTTGGTGTGTGTTATAACAAGCATGACCTGAGGCTACCTACAGTGTTTCGTCACAGTGCCACCTAGTGGTCAGGAGATATGAAAAATGGCTATTTTTGCTTATAACTTCTCAGTGGTTTGACCAAAAATCTCGAAACTGGTCCCATTAGATTCGGAGGAGCATGCCGAGTCGACCCATATCCAATTTTCCCATGTCAGCCATTTTGGGTGTCGGCCATTTTGAATTTAGCTTTAAAATGCTGTATCTTGAGAACGGATTAACGTATCGTTTCGACAATAATTACAAAAATGTTCGGCACCATGCCCTGAATGTACATACAAATTTTGGGGCCAGCGCCACCTTGTGGTCAAAAGTTATAACGAAATTTCGAAAAATGCTAATAACTTCTGAAAAAAATGGCTTATTGTAATAAAAGTGATCTCAAAATATTCCTTGGGTCAGGCCGAGAACGTTGATACTAATTATGCCAAAATTGGCCTAACTTCCTGTTCGCCATTTTGATGAATGTAGAAAACCTACTTTTCCGAACTCCTCCTAGACCGTTAGTCTGATTTTCACCAAATTTGACTCGGATCATCTTCAGACTATGCTGACAAAAAGTTATGGATTTCGTGTCGATATTCGAAACCGTTTTCATTTAACGCATCAACGAATTTGCAGGTAAGATGCCAAAGCGCATCGGAAGCTGTATCTCTGCAAAGCTTTGAGATATTTGCACCAAATTTGGTATGTGGCATTACCACCTCACACTGATTACGCCACATAAATTTGGTAGCAGCGCCACCTATTGGTCAAGAGTAATGAAGCATTCATTAACCATTAGTTTTAAAATGAACAAAAATGCTAATAACTGTAGATAGCATTAGCCTATTGTAATGAAACTGGTCTCAAAATATTCCTTGGGTCCAGCCGACAACATAGATACCCATTATGCCACAATTGGCCAAACTCCCTGTCCGCCATTTTGATTTATGTTGAAAACCTACTTTTTCGAACTAGTCCTAGACCGTTCGTCCGATTTCCACCAATCTCGAGTCAGATCATCTTCAGACTGTGCTGACAAAAAGTTATGGATTTCATGATGATAGATGAAACCGTTTTCGTATAGCGCCTCTATAAATTTAAGGCTTGATGTGAAAATGACTCTAAGGCTATATCTTTGGAAAATTTTGACATAATGACACCGAACTTTGTGTGCACGTTTGTCACCTCACACTAAACACACCACATGGATTTGAGAACAGCGCCACCTGTTGGTCAAACGTAATAAGCATTAAATCATATCAGTAGGCGTTCTACACCATTTTTCTGTAATTTTCACTAAAATCCTCTTAAAATTGCTTCCTTTTCCTTATTGTTGCAGTTGGTCTGCTGTTCCTGCCATCCTTAGCTCCTCATTTCCGCTTTGATTGCTTGGCCCCGTAATTGCTGCTTGCAGCTATATTTATTATTATTATTCTTCTTCCACCGCAAGTCTATGGCAACCCATAGAACCGATGGCGGGAAAGTTGTATAAATTTGCATACTGATAGAGGACTGTCTGAAATGTCACCATAGCCAATTTGGAATCTCTAACTTAAACTCTCTAGCGCCACCACTTCCCCAAAGTTTCACTTTCTTTTTGCTGATAACGTTTGAACCGTAAGCCATAAAATCAAAAGTATTTTTTCTCAGAATCCTTGGGTCATGCCGAGTCGAATGAACACAAAAATTCAAAAATCGTAAGGTTTAGTTTTTTTTCTATAATTAATTGTTTGAAAAACCTACTTTTTCGAACTCGTCCTAGACGGTTTGTCTGATTTTCACCAGAATTGGCTCAGATCATCTTCAGACCATGCAGGCAAAAAGTTATGGAATTCAAGTTGATTGGACAAACCGTTCTCGAATAACGTGCTAATTAATTCTACGAAAAGCGTTCAAAAATGGAAGTGAGGCCATATCTCCGCAACGCTTTGGAGTATTGAGACCAAACTTGGTGTGTGTTATAACAAGCATGACCTGAGGCTACCTGCAGTGTTTCGTCACAGTGCCACCTAGTGGTCAGGAGATATGAAAGTTGGCTATTTTTGCTTATAACTTCTTAGTGATTTGGCCAAAAATCTCGAAACTCATCCCGTTAGATTCGGAGGAGCATGCCGAGTCAAAGCATATCCAATTTTCCCATGTCAGCCATTTTTGGTGTCGGCCATTTTGAATTTAGTTTTACAATGCTGTATCTTGAGAACGGATTAACGTATCGTTTCGACAATAATTACAAAAATGTTCGGCACCATGCCCTGAATGTACATACCAATTTTGGGGCCAGCGCCACCTTGTGGTCAAAAGTTATAACGAAATTTCGAAAAATGCTAATAACTTCTGAAAAAAATGGCTTATTGTAGTAAAATTGATCTCAAAATATTCCTTGGGTCAGGCCGAGAACATTGATACCAATTATGCCAAAATTGGCCTAACTTCCTGTTCGCCATTTTGATGAATGTAAAAAACCTACTTTTTCGAACTCCTCCTAGACCGTAAGTCGGATTTTCACCAAATTTGACTCGGATCATCTTCAGACCATGGTGACAAAAAGTTATGGATTTCGTGTCGATATTCGAAACCGTTTTCATTTAACGCATCAACGAATTTGCAGGTAAGATGCCAAAGCACATCGGAAGCTGTATCTCTGCAAAGCTTTGAGATATTTGCACCAAATTTGGTAATTGGCATTACCACCTCACACTGATGACACCACATCAATTTGGTAGCAGCGCCACCTATTGGTCAAGAGTAATGACACATTCACTAACCATTAGTTTTTAAATGATCAAAAATGCTAATAACTGTAGATAGCATTAGCCTATTGTAATGAAACTGGTCTCAAAATATTCCTTGGGTCATGCCGACAACATAGATACCAATTATGCAACAGTTGGCCAAACTCCCTGTCCGCCATTTTGAATTATGTTGAAAACCTACTTTTTCGAACTAGTCCTAGACCGTTTGTCCAATTTTCACCAAAATCGAGTCAGATCATCTTCAGACTGTGCTGACAAAAAGTTATGGATTTCATGTTGATAGTTGAAACCGTTTTCGTACAACGCCTCTATAAATTTTAGGCTTGATGTGCAAAAATGACTCTAAGGCTATATCTTTGGAAAACTTTTACATAATGACACCAAACTTTGTGTGAACGTTTGTCATCTCACACTAAACACACCACATCGATTTGATAACAGCGCCACCTGTTGGTCAAACCTAATAAGCAATTAAATCATATCAGTAGGCGTTCTACATCATTTTTCTGTCGTTTTGACTAAAATCATCCTAAAATGTCTTGTTTTTACTTATTGTTGCAGTTGGTCTGCTGTTCCTGCCATCCTTAGCTCCTCATTTTTCGCTTTTGAGTGCTTGGCCCCGTAATTGCTGCTTGCAGCTATATTTAGGGGCCAAGCACAGAAGGTGCGAAGGCACCTATTGTATCCGTTAGAATTCTTATTATTATTATTATTAGGGGCCAAGCACCGAAGGTGCGATGGCACCTATTGTATCCGTTAGTGTTATTATTATTCTTCCTCTTCCGCCGCAAGTCTATGGCAGCCCATAGAACCGCTTGCGGGAAAGTTGTATAATTTGGCACACTGATAGAGGACCGTCCCAACATTAACCATAGCAAGTTTGGAGTCTCTAACTCAAACTCTCTAGCGCCACCACTTGTCCAAACTTTCACTTTCTTTTTGCTAATAACTTTTGAACCGTACGCCACAAAATCAAAATTACAATTTTCTCTGAATCCTTGGGTCATGCCGAGTCGAATGAACACCAAATTTCAAAAATCGTAAGGTTTCGTTTTTTTTCTAAAATTATTTGTTTGTAAAACCTACCTTTTCGAACTCGTCCTAGACGGTTTGTCTGATTTACACCAAAATTGGCTAAGATCATCTTCAGACCATGCAGGCAAAAAGTTATGGAATTCAAGTTGATTGGACAAACCGTTCTCGAATAACGTGCTAATTAATTCTACGAAAAGCGTTCAAAAATGGAAGTGAGGCCATATCTCCGCAACGATTTGGAATATTGAGACCAAACTTGGTGTGTGTTGTAACAAGCATGACCTGAGGCTACCTGCAGTGTTTCGTCACAGTGCCACCTAGTGGTCAGGAGTTATGTAAAATGGATATTTTTGCTTATAACTTCTCAGTGGTTTGACCAAAAATCTCAAAACTGGTCTTGTTAGATTCGGAGGAGCATGCCGAGTCGACCCATATCCAATTTTCCCATGTCAGCCATTTTGGGTGTCGGCCATTTTGAATTTAGCTTTAAAATGCTGTATCTTGAGAACAGATTAACGTATCGTTTCGACAATAATTACAAAAATGTTCGGCACCATGCCCTGAATGTACATACGAAATTTGGGATCAGCGCCACCTTGTGGTCAAAAGTTATAACGAAATTTCGAAAAATGCTAATAACTTCTGAAAAAAAAAGGCTTATTGTAATAAAAGTGATCTCAAAATATTCCTTGGGTCAGGCCGAGAACATTGACACCGATTATGCCAAAATTGGCCTAACTTCCTGTTCGCCATTTTGATGAATGTAGAAAACCTACTTTTTCGAACTCCTCCTAGACCGTTAGTTGGATTTTCACCAAATTTGACTCGGATCATCTTCAGACCATGCTGACAAAAAGTTATGGATTTCGTGTCGATATTCGAAACCGTTTTCCTTTAACGCATCAACGAATTTGCAGGTAAGATGCCAAAGCGCATCAGAAGCTTTATCTCTGCAAAGCTTTGAGATAATTGCACCAAATTTGGTATGTGGCATTAACACCTCACACTGATGACACCACATAAATTTGGTAGCAGCGCCACCTATTGGTCAAAAGTAATGAAACATTCATTAACTAGCAGTTTTTAAATGAACAAAAATGCTAATAACTGTAGATAGCATTAGCCTATTGTAATGAAACTGGTCTCAAAATATTCCTTGGGTCATGCCGACAACATAGATACCAATTATGTAACAGCTGGCCAAACTTCCTGTCCACCATTTTGATTTATGTTGAAAACCTACTTTTTCGAACTAGTCCTAGACCGTTCGTCCGATTTTCACCAAAATCGAGTCAGATCATCTTCAGACCATGCTGACAAAAAGTTATGGATTTCGTGTCGATATTCGAAACCGTTTTCATTGAACATATCAACGAATTTGCAGGTAAGATGCCAAAGCGCATCGGAAGCTGTATCTCTGCAAAGCTTTGAGATATTTGCACCAAATTTGGTATGTGGCATTGCCACCTCACACTGATTACACCACATCAATTTGGTAGCAGCGCAACCTATTGGTCAAGAGTAATGAAGCATTCATTAACCATTAGTTTTAAAATGAACAAAAATGATAATAACTGTAGATAGCATTAGCCTATTGTAATGAAACTGGTCTCAAAATATTCCTTGGGTCATGCCGACAACATAGATACCAATTATTCCACAGTTGGCCAAACTCCCTGTCCGCCATTTTGATTTATGTTGAAAACCTACTTTTTAGAACTAGTCCTAGACCGTTCGTCCGATTCTCACCAAAATTGAGTCAGATCATCTTCAGACTGTGCTGACAAAAAGTTATGGATTTCATGTTGATAGATGAAACCGTTTTCGTACAGCACCTCTATAAATTGTAGGCTTGATGTGAAAATGACTCTAAGGCTATATCTTTGGAAAACTTTGACATAATGACACCAAACTTTGTGTGCACGTTTGTCACCTCACACTAAACACACCACATGGATTTGAGAACAGCGCCACCTGTTGGTCAAACGTAATAAGCATTAAATCATAACAGTTGGCGTTCTACATCATTTTTCTGTCGTTTTGACTAAAATCATCCCAAAATGGCTTCTTTTTACTTATTGTTGCAGTTGGTCTGCTGTTCCTGCCATCCTTAGCTCCTCATTTGCCGCTTTGAGTGCTTGGCCCCGTAATTGCTGCTTGCAGCTATATTTCTTCCTATTATTAGGGGCCAAGCACCGAAGGTGCGAAGGCACCTATTGAAACCGTTAGAATTCTTATTATTAGGGGCCAAGCACCGAAGGTGCGAAGGCACCTATTGTATCCGTTAGAATTCTTATTATTATTATTATTCCGCCGCAAGTCTATGGCAGCCCATAGAACCGCTTGCGGGAAAGTTGTATAATTTGGCACACTGATAGAGGACCGTCCCAACATTAAACATAGCAAGTTTGGAGTCTCTAACTTAAACTCTCTAGCGCCACCATTTGTCCAAACTTTCACTTTCTTTTTGCTAATAACTTTTGAACCGTAAGCCACAAAATCAAAATTCCAATTTTCCCTGAATCCTTGGGTCATGCCGAGTCGAATGAACACCAAATTTCAAAAATCCTAAGGATTAGTTTTTTTTCTATAATTTATTGTTTGTAAAACCTACTTTTTCGAACTCGTCCTAGACGGTTTGTCTGATTTACACCAAAATTGGCTCAGATCATCTTCAGACCATGCAGGCAAAAAGTTATGGAATTCAAGTTGATTGGACAAACCGTTCTCCAATTAACGCGCTAATTAATTCTACGAAAAGCGTTCAAAAATGGAAGTGAGGCAATATCTCCGGAACGCTTTGGAATATTGAGACCAAACTTGGTGTGTGTTATAACAAGCATGACCTGAGGCTACCTGCAGTGTTTCATCACAGTGCCACCTAGTGGTCAGGAGATATGAAAAATGGCTATTTTTGCTTATAACTTCTCAGTGGTTTGACCAAAAATCTCAAAACTGGTCTTGTTAGATTTGGAGGAGCATGCCGAGTCGAACCATATCCAATTTTCCCATGTCAGCCATTTTGGGTGTCGGCCATTTTGAATTTAGCTTTAAAATGCTGTATCTTGAGAACGGATTAACGTATCGTTTCGACAATAATTACAAAAATGTTCGGCACCATGCCCTGAATGTACATACAAATTTTGGGGCCAGCGCCACCTTGTGGTCAAAAGTTATAGCGAAATTTCGAAAAATGCTAATAACTTCTGAAAAAAAATGGCTTATTGTAATAAAAGTGATCTCAAAATATTCCTTGTGTCAGGCCGAGAACATTGATACCAATTACGCCAAAATTGGCCTAACTTCCTGTTCACCATTTTGATTCATGTAGAAAACCTACTTTTTCGAACTCCTCCTAGACCGTTAGTCGGATTTTCACCAAATTTGACTCGGATCATCTTCAGACCATGCTGACAAAAAGTTATGGATTTCGTGTCGATATTCGAAACCGTTTTCATTTAACGCATCAACGAATTTGCAGGTAAGATGCCAATGCGCATCGGAAGCTGTATCTCTGCAAAGCTTTGAGATATTTGCACCAAATTTGGTATGTGGCATTATCACCTCACACTGATGACACCACATCAATTTGGTAGCAGCGCCACCTATTGGTCAAGAGTAATGAAGCATTCATTAACCATTAGTTTTAAAATATACAAAAATGCTAATAACTGTAGATAGCATTAGCCTATTGTAATGAAACTGGTCTCAAAATATTCCTTGGGTCATGCCGACAACATAGATACCAATTATGCCACAGTTGGCCAAACTCCCTGTCCGCCATTTTGATTTATGTTGAAAACCTACTTTTTCGAACTAGTCCTAGACCGTTTGTCCGATTTTCACCAAAATCGAGTCAGATCATCTTCAGACTGTGCTGACAAAAAGTTATGGATTTCATGTTGATAGTTGAAACCGTTTTCGTACAGCGCCTCTATAAATTATAGGCTTGAAGTGAAAATGACTCTAAGGCTATATCTTTGGAAAACTTTGACATAATGACACCAAACTTTGTGTGAACGTTTGTCATCTCACACTAAACACACCACATCGATTTGATAACAGCGCCACCTGTTGGTAAAACCTAATAAGCCATTAAATCATATCAGTAGGCGCTCTACATCATTTTTCTGTCGTTTTGACTAAAATCATCCTAAAATGGCTTCTTTTTACTTATTGTTGCAGTTGGTCTGCTGTTCCTGCCATCCTTAGCTCCTCATTTTCCGCTTTAAGTGCTTGGCCCCGTAATTGCTGCTTGCAGCTATATTTAGGGGCCAAGCACCGAAGGTGCGAAGGCACCTATTGAAACCGTTAGAATTCTTATTATTATTATTATTCCGCCGCAAGTCTATGGCAGCCCATAGAACCGCTTGCGGGAAAGTTGTATAATTTGGCACACTGATAGAGGGCCGACTCAACATTAACCATAGCAAGTTTGGAGTCTCTAATTCAAACTCTCTAGCGCCACCACTTGTCCAAACTTTCACTTTCTTTTTTCTAATAACTTTTGAACCGTAAGCCATAAAATCAAAATTACAAATTTCCCTGAATCCTTGGGTCATGCCGAGTCGAATGAACACCAAATTTCAAAAATCCTAAGGTTTAGTTTTTTTTCTATAATTTTTTGTTTATAAAACCTACTTTTTCGAACTCGTCCTAGACGGTTTGTCTGATTTTCACCAAAATTGGCTCAGATCATCTTCAGACCATGCAGGCAAAAAGTTATGGAATTCAAGTTTATTGGACAAACTGTTCTCGAATAACGCGCTAATTAATTCTACGAAAAGCGTTCAAAAATGGAAGTGAGGCAATATCTCTGAAACGCTTTTGAATATTGAGACCAAACTTGGTGTGTGTTATAACAAGCATGACCTGAGGCTACCTGCAGTGTTTCGTCACAGTGCCACCTAGTGGTCAGGAGATATGAAAAATGGCTATTTTTGCTTATAACTTCTCAGTGGTTTGACCAAAAATCTCAAAACTGGTCTTGTTAGATTCGGAGGAGCATGCCGAGTCGACTCATATCCAATTTTCCAATGTCAGCCATTTTGGGTGTCGGCCATTTTGAATTTAGCTTTAAAATGCTGTATCTTGAGAACGGATTAACGTATCGTTTCGACAATAATTACAAAAATGTTCGGCACCATGCCCTGAATGTACATACCAATTTTGGGGCCAGCGCCACCTTGTGGTCGAAAGTTATAACGAAATTCCGAAAAATGCTAATAACTTCTGAAAAAAATGGCTTATTGTAATAAAAGTGATCTCAAAATATTCCTTGGGTCAGGCCGAGAACATTGATACCAATTATGCCAAAATTGGCCTAACTTCCTGTTCGCCATTTTGATGAATGTTGAAAACCTACTTTTTCGAACTCCTCCTAGACCGTTAGTCGGATTATCACCAAATTTGACTCGGATCATCTTCAGACCATGCTGACAAAAAGTTATGGATTTCGTGTCGATATTCGAAACCGTTTTCATTTAACGCATCAACGAATTTGCAGGTAAGATGCCAAAGCGCATCGGAAGCTGTATCTCTGCAAAGCTTTGAGATATTTGCACCAAATTTGGTATGTGGCATTACCACCTCACACTGATTACACCACATAAATTTGGTAGCAGCGCCACCTATTGGTCAAGAGTAATGAAGCATTCATTAACCATTAGTTTTAAAATGAACAAAAATGCTAATAACTGTAGATAGCATTAGCCTATTGTAATGAAACTAGTCTCAAAATATTCCTTGGGTCATGCCGACAACATAGATACCAATTATGCAACAGTTGGCCAAACTCCCTGTCCGCCATTTTGATCTATGTTGAAAACCTACTTTTTCGAACTAGTCCTAGACCGTTCGTCCGATTTTCACCAAAATCGAGTCAGATCATCTTCAGACTGTGCTGACAAAAAGTTATGGATTTCATGTTGATAGATGAAACCGTTTTCGGATAGCGCCTCTACAAATTTTAGGCTTGATGTGAAAATGACTCTAAGGCTATATCTTTGGAAAACTTTGAAATAATGACACCAAACTTTGTGTGCACGTTTGTCACCTCACACTAAACACACCACATGGATTTGAGAACAGCGCCACCTGTTGGTCAAACGTAATAAGCATTAAATCATATCAGTAGGCTTTCTACACCATTTTTCTGTAATTTTCACTAAAATCCTCTCAAAATTGCTTCCTTTTCGTTATTGTTGCAGTTGGTCTGCTGTTCCTGCCATCCTTAGCTCCTCATTTCCGCTTTGATTGCTTGGCCCCGTAATTGCTGCTTGCAGCTATATTTATTATTATTATTATTATTCCGCCGCAAGTCTATGGCAGCCCATAGAACCGCTTGCGGGAAAGTTGTATAAATTGGCACATTGATAGAGGACCGTCCCAACATTAACCGTAGCAAGTTTGGAGTCTCTAAGTGAAACTCTCTAGCGCCACCACTTGTCCAAACTTTCACTTTCTTTTTGCTAATAACTTTTGAACCGTAAGCCATAAAATCAAAATTCCAATTTTCTCTGAATCCTTGGGTCATGCCGAGTCGATTGAACACCAAATTTCTAAAATCCTAAGGTTTAGTTTTTTTTCTATAATTTTTTGTTTATAAAACCTACTTTTTCGAACTCGTCCTAGACGGTTTGTCTGATTTTCACCAAAATTGGCTCAGATCATCTTCAGACCATGCAGGCAAAAACTTATGGAATTCAAGTTGATTGGACAAACCGTTCTCGAATAACGCGCTAATTAATTCTACGAAAAGAGTTCAAAAATGGAAGTGAGGCCATATCTCCGCAACGCTTTGGAATATTGAGACCAACCTTGGTGTGTGTTATAACAAGCATGACCTGAGGCTACCTGCAGTGTTTCGTCACAGTGCCACCTAGTGGTCAGGAGATATTAAAAATGGCTATTTTTGCTTATAACTTCTCAGTGGTTTCACCAAAAATCTCAAAACTAGTCTTGTTAGATTCGGAGGAGCATGCCGAGTCGACCCATATCCAATTTTCCTATGTCAGCCATTTTGGGTGTCGGCCATTTTGAATTGAGATTTAAAATGCTGTATCTTGAGAACGGATTAACGTATCGTTTCGACAATAATTACAAAAATGTTCGGCACCATGCCCTGAATGTACATACCAATTTTGGGGCCAGCGCCACCTTGTGGTCAAAAGTTATAACGAAATTTAAAAAAATGCTAATAACTTCTGAAAAAAAATGGCTTATTGTAATAAAAGTGATCTCAAAATATTCCTTGGGTCAGGCCGAGAACATTGATACCAATTATGCCAAAATTGGCCTAACTTCCTGTTCGCCATTTTGATGAATGTAGAAAACCTACTTTTTCGAACTCCTCCTAGACCGTTATTCGGATTTTCACCAAATTTGACTCGGATCATCTTCAGACCATGCTGACAAAAAGTTATGGATTTCGTGTCGATATTCGAAACCGTTTTCATTTAACGCATCAACGAATTTGCAGGTAAGATGCCAAAGCGCATCGGAAGCTGTATCTCTGCAAAGCTTTGAGATATTTGCACCAAATTTGGTATGTGGCATTACCACCTCACACTGATTACACCACATAAATTTGGTAGCAGCGCCACCTATTGGTCAAGAGTAATGAAGCATTCATTAACCATTAGTTTTAAAATGAACAAAAATGCTAATAACTGTAGATAGCATTAGCCTATTGTGATGAAACTGGTCTCAAAATATTCCTTGGGTCATGCCGACAATATAGATACCAATTATGCCACAGTTGGCCAAACTCCCTGTCCGCCATTTTGATCTATGTTGAAAACCTACTTTTTAGAACTAGTCCTAGACCGTTCGTCCGATGTTCACCAAAATCGAGTCAGATCATCTTCAGACTGTGTTGACAAAAAGTTATGGATTTCATGTTGATAGTTGAAACCGTTTTCGTACAGCACCTCTATAAATTTTAGGCTTGATGCAAAAATGACTCTAAGGCTATATCTTTGGAAAACTTTGACATAATGACACCAAACTTTCTGTGCACGTTTGTCACCTCACACTAAACACACCACATGGATTTGAGAACAGCGCCACCTGTTGGTCAAACGTAATAAGCATTAAATCATATCAGTAGGCGTTCTACACCATTTTTATGTAGTTTTCACTAAAATCCTCTCAAAATTGCTTCCTTTTCCTTATTGTTGCAGTTGGTCTGCTGTTCCTGCCATCTTTAGCTCCTCATTTTCCGCTTTGAGTGCTTGGCCCCGTAATTGCTGCTTGCAGCTATATTTATTAGGGGCCAAGCACCGAAGGTGCGAAGGCACCTATTGTATCCGTTAGAATTCTTATTATTATTATTATTATTATTCCGCCGCAAGTCTATGGCAGCCCATAGAACCGCTTGCGGGAAAGTTGTATAATTTGGCACACTGATAGAGGACCGTCCCAACATTAACCATAGCAAGTTTGGAGTCTCTAACTCAAACTCTCTAGCGCCACCACTTGTCCAAACTTTCACTTTCTTTTTGCTAATAACTTTTGAACCGTAAGCCATAAAATCAAAATTCCAATTTTCTCTGAATCCTTGGGTCATGCCGAGTCGAATGAACACCAAATTTCAAAAATCGTAAGGTTTAGTTTTTTTTTATATAATTTTTTGTTTGTAAAACCTACTTTTTCGAACTCGTCCTAGACGGTTTGTCTGATTTTCACCAAAATTGGCTCAGATCATGTTCAGACCATGTTGGCAAAAAGTTATGGAATTCAAGTTGATTGGACTAATTGTTTTCGAATAACATGCAAACGAATTCTACGAAAAGCGCGCAAAAATGGATGTGAGGCCATATCTCTGCAACGGTTTGTCATATTGAGACCAAACTTGGTGTGTGTTATAACAAGCATTACCTGAGGATACCTACAGTGTTTCGTCACAGTGCCACCTAGTGGTCAGGAGTTATGAAAAATGGCTATTTTTGCTTATAACTTCTCAGTGGTTTGACCAAAAATCTCAAAACTAGTCTTGTTAGATTCGGAGGAGCATGCCGAGTCGACCCATATCCAATTTTCCCATGTCAGCCATTTTGGGTGTCGGCCATTTTGAATTTCGCTTTAAAATGCTGTATCTTGAGAACGGATTAACGTATCGTTTCGACAATAATTACAAAAATGTTCGGCACCATGCCCTGAATGTACATACCAATTTTGGGGCCAGCGCCACCTTGTGGTCAAAAGTTATAACGAAATTTCTAAAAATGCTAATAACTTCTGAAAAGAATGGCTTATTGTAATAAAAGTGATCTCAAAATATTCCTTGGGTTACGCCGAGAACATTGATACCAATTATGCTAAAATTGGCCTAACTTCCTGTTCGCCATTTTGATTAATGTAGAAAACCTACTTTTTCGAACTCCTCCTAGACCGTTAGTCGGATTTTCACCAAATTTGACTCGGATCATCTTCAGACCATGCTGACAAAAAGTTATGGATTTCGTGTCGATATTCGAAACCGTTTTCATTTAACGCATCAACGAATTTGCAGGTAAGATGCCAAAGCGCATCGGAAGCTGTATCTCTGCAAAGCTTTGAGATATTTGCTCCAAATTTGGTATGTGGCATTAACACCTCACACTGATGACACCACATCAATTTGGTAGCAGCGCCACCTATTGGTCAAGAGTAATGAAGCATTCATTAACTATTAGTTTTAAAATGAACAAAAATGCTAATAACTGTAGATAGCATTAGCCTATTGTAATGAAACTGGTCTCAAAATATTCCTTGGGTCATGCCGACAACATAGATACCAATTATGCCACAGTTGGCCAAACTCCCTGTCCGCCATTTTGATTTATGTTGAAAACCTACTTTTTCGAACTAGTCCTAGACCGTTCGTCCGATTTTCACCAAAATCGAGTCAGATCATCTTAAGACTGTGCTGACAAAAAGTTATGGATTTCATGATGATAGATGAAATCGTTTTCGTATAGCGCCTCTATAAATTTAAGGCTTGATGTGAAAATGACTCTAAGGCTATATCTTTGGAAAACTTTGACATAATGACACCAAACTTTGTGTGCACGTTTGTCATCTCACACTAAACACACCAAATGGATTTGAGAACAGCGCCACCTGTTGGTCAAACTTAATAAGCATTAAATCATATCAGTAGGCGTTCTACATCATTTTTCTGTTATTTTCACTAAAATCCTCTTAAAATTGCTTCCTTTTCCTTATTGTTGCAGTTGGTCTGCTGTTCCTGCCATCCTTAGCTCCTCATTTTCCGCTTTGAGTGCTTGGCCCCGTAATTGCTGCTTGCAGCTATATTTAGGGGCCAAGCACCGAAGGTGCGAAGGCACCTATTGAAACCGTTAGAATTCTTATTAGGGGCCAAGCACCGAAGGTGCGAAGGCACCTATTGAAACCGTTAGAATTCTTATTATTAGGGGCCAAGCACCGAAGGTGCGATGGCACCTATTGTATCCGTTAGTGTTATTATTATTCTTCCTCTTCCGCCGCAAGTCTATGGCAGCCCATAGAACCGCTTGCGGGAAAGTTGTATAATTTGGCACACTGATAGAGGACCGTCCCAACATTAACCATAGCAAGTTTGGAGTCTCTAACTCAAACTCACTAGCGCCACCACTTGTCCAAACTTTCACTTTCTTTTTGCTAATAACTTTTGAACCGTAAGCCATAAAATCAAAATTCTAATTTTCCCTGAATCCTTGGGTCATGCCGAGTCGAATGAACACCAAATTTCAAAAATTCTAAGGTTTAGTTTTTTTTCTATAATTTTTTGTTTATAAAACCTACTTTTTCGAACTCGTCCTAGACGGCTTGTCTGATTTTCACCAAAATTGGCTCAGATCATCTTCAGACCATGCAGGCAAAAAGTTATGGAATTCAAGTTGATTGGACAAACCGTTCTCGAATAACGCGCTAATTAATTCTACGAAAAGCATTCAAAAATGGAAGTGAGGCAATATCTCCGGAACGCTTTGGAATATTGAGACCAAACTTGGTGTGTGTTATAACAAGCATGACCTGAGGCTACCTGCAGTGTTTCGTCACAGTGCCACCTAGTGGTCAGGAGATATGAAAAATGGCTATTTTTGCTTATAACTTCTCAGTGGTTTGACAAACAATCTCAAAACTGGTCTTGTTAGATTTTGAGGAGCATGCCGAGTCGAACCATATCCAATTTTCCCATGTCAGCCATTTTGGGTGTCGGCCATTTTGAATTTAGCTTTAAAATGCTGTATCTTGAGAACGGATTAACGTATCGTTTCGACAATAATTACAAAAATGTTCGGCACCATGCCCTGAATGTACATACCAATTTTGGGGCCAGCGCCACCTTGTGGTCAAAAGTTATAACGAAATTTCTAAAAATGCTAATAACTTCTGAAAAAAATGGCTTATTGTAATAAAAGTGATCTCAAAATATTCCTTGGGTGACGCCGAGAACATTGATACCAATTATGCCAAAATTGGCCTAACTTCCTGTTCGCCATTTTGATGAATGTAGAAAACCTACTTTTTCGAACTCCTCCTAGACCGTTAGTCGGATTTTCACCAAATTTGACTCGGATCATCTTCAGACCATGCTGACAAAAAGTTATGGATTTCGTGTCGATATTCGAAACCGTTTTCATTTAACGCATCAATGAATTTGCAGGTAAGATGCCAAAGCGCATCGGAAGCTGTATCTCTGCAAAGCTTTGAGATATTTGCACCAAATTTGGTATGTGGCATTAACACCTCACACTGATTACAACACATAAATTTGGTAGCAGCGCCACCTATTGGTCAAGAGTAATGAACCATTCATTAACTATTAGTTTTAAAATGATCAAAAATGCTAATAACTGTAGATAGCATTAGCCTATTGTAATGAAACTGGTCTCAAAATATTCCTTGGGTAATGCTGACAACATAGATACCAATTATGCCACAGTTGGCCAAACTCCCTGTCCGCCATTTTGATTTATGTTGAAAACCTACTTTTTCGAACTAGTCCTAGACCGTTCGTCCGATTTTCACCAAAATCGACTCAGATCATCTTCAGACTGTGCTGACAAAAAGTTATGGATTTCATGTCGATAGATGAAACCGTTTTCGTACATCGCCTCTATTAATTTTTGTCTTGATGTGAAAATGACTCTGAGGCTATATCTTTGGAAAACTTTGACATAACGACACCAAACTTTGTGTGCACGTTTGTCACCTCACACTAAACACACCACATGGATTTGAGAACAGCGCCACCTGTTGGTCAAACCTAATAAGCATTAAATCACATCAGTAGGCGTTCTACATCATTTTTCTGTCGTTTTGACTAAAATCATCCTAAAATGGCTTCTTTTTACTTATTGTTGCAGTTGGTCTGCTGTTCCTGCCATCCTTAGCTCCTCATTTTCCGCTTTGAGTGCTTGGCCCCGTAATTGCTGCTTGCAGCTATATTTAGGGGCCAAGCACCGAAGGTGCGATGGCACCTATTGTATCCGTTAGTGTTATTAGGGGCCAAGCACCGAAGGTGCGAAGGCACCTATTGTATCCGTTAGAATTCTTATTATTATTATTATTATTATTATTATTCTTCCGCCGCAAGTCTATGGCAGCCCATAGAACCGCTTGCGGGAAAGTTGTATAATTTGGCACACTGATAGTGGACCGTGCCAACATTAACCATAGCAAGTTTGGAGTCTCTAACTCAAACTCTCTAGCGCCACCACTTGTCCAAACTTTCACTTTCTTTTTGCTAATAACTTTTGAACCGTAAGCCATAAAATCAAAATTCCAATTTCCCCTGAATCCTTGGGTCATGCCGAGTCGAATGAACACCAAATTTCAAAAATCCTAAGGTTTAGTTTTTTTTCTATAATTTTTTGTTTATAAAACCTACTTTTTCGAACTCGTCCTAGACGGCTTGTCTGATTTTCACCAAAATTGGCTCAGATCATCTTCAGACCATGCAGGCAAAAAGTTATGGAATTCAAGTTGATTGGACAAACCGTTCTCGAATAACGCGCTAATTAATTCTACGAAAAGCATTCAAAAATGGAAGTGAGGCAATATCTCCGGAACGCTTTGGAATATTGAGACCAAACTTGGTGTGTGTTATAACAAGCATGACCTGAGGCTACCTGCAGTGTTTCGTCACAGTGCCACCTAGTGGTCAGGAGATATGAAAAATGGCTATTTTTGCTTATAACTTCTCAGTGGTTTGACAAACAATCTCAAAACTGGTCTTGTTAGATTTTGAGGAGCATGCCGAGTCGAACCATATCCAATTTTCCCATGTCAGCCATTTTGGGTGTCGGCCATTTTGAATTTAGCTTTAAAATGCTGTATCTTGAGAACGGATTAACGTATCGTTTCGACAATAATTACAAAAATGTTCGGCACCATGCCCTGAATGTACATACCAATTTTGGGGCCAGCGCCACCTTGTGGTCAAAAGTTATAACGAAATTTCTAAAAATGCTAATAACTTCTGAAAAAAATGGCTTATTGTAATAAAAGTGATCTCAAAATATTCCTTGGGTGACGCCGAGAACATTGATACCAATTATGCCAAAATTGGCCTAACTTCCTGTTCGCCATTTTGATGAATGTAGAAAACCTACTTTTTCGAACTCCTCCTAGACCGTTAGTCGGATTTTCACCAAATTTGACTCGGATCATCTTCAGACCATGCTGACAAAAAGTTATGGATTTCGTGTCGATATTCGAAACCGTTTTCATTTAACGCATCAATGAATTTGCAGGTAAGATGCCAAAGCGCATCGGAAGCTGTATCTCTGCAAAGCTTTGAGATATTTGCACCAAATTTGGTATGTGGCATTAACACCTCACACTGATTACAACACATAAATTTGGTAGCAGCGCCACCTATTGGTCAAGAGTAATGAACCATTCATTAACTATTAGTTTTAAAATGATCAAAAATGCTAATAACTGTAGATAGCATTAGCCTATTGTAATGAAACTGGTCTCAAAATATTCCTTGGGTAATGCTGACAACATAGATACCAATTATGCCACAGTTGGCCAAACTCCCTGTCCGCCATTTTGATTTATGTTGAAAACCTACTTTTTCGAACTAGTCCTAGACCGTTCGTCCGATTTTCACCAAAATCGACTCAGATCATCTTCAGACTGTGCTGACAAAAAGTTATGGATTTCATGTCGATAGATGAAACCGTTTTCGTACATCGCCTCTATTAATTTTTGTCTTGATGTGAAAATGACTCTGAGGCTATATCTTTGGAAAACTTTGACATAACGACACCAAACTTTGTGTGCACGTTTGTCACCTCACACTAAACACACCACATGGATTTGAGAACAGCGCCACCTGTTGGTCAAACCTAATAAGCATTAAATCACATCAGTAGGCGTTCTACATCATTTTTCTGTCGTTTTGACTAAAATCATCCTAAAATGGCTTCTTTTTACTTATTGTTGCAGTTGGTCTGCTGTTCCTGCCATCCTTAGCTCCTCATTTTCCGCTTTGAGTGCTTGGCCCCGTAATTGCTGCTTGCAGCTATATTTAGGGGCCAAGCACCGAAGGTGCGATGGCACCTATTGTATCCGTTAGTGTTATTAGGGGCCAAGCACCGAAGGTGCGAAGGCACCTATTGTATCCGTTAGAATTCTTCTTATTATTATTATTATTATTATTATTCTTCCGCCGCAAGTCTATGGCAGCCCATAGAACCGCTTGCGGGAAAGTTGTATAATTTGGCACACTGATAGTGGACCGTGCCAACATTAACCATAGCAAGTTTGGAGTCTCTAACTCAAACTCTCTAGCGCCACCACTTGTCCAAACTTTCACTTTCTTTTTGCTAATAACTTTTGAACCGTAAGCCATAAAATCAAAATTCCAATTTCCCCTGAATCCTTGGGTCATGCCGAGTCGAATGAACACCAAATTTCAAAAATCCTAAGGTTTAGTTTTTTTTCTATAATTTTTTGTTTATAAAACCTACTTTTTCGAACTCGTCCTAGACGGTTTGTCTGATTTTCACCAAAATTGGCTCAGATCATCTTCAGACCATGCAGGCAAAAAGTTATGGAATTCAAGTTGATTGGACAAACCGTTCTCGAATAACGCGCTGATTAATTTTATGAAAAGCGTTCAAAAATGGAATTGAGGCCATATCTCCGCAACGCTTTGGAGTATTGAGACCAAACTTGGTGTGTGTTATAACAAGCATGACCTGAGGCTACCTGCAGTGTTTCGTCACAGTGCCACCTAGTGGTCAGGAGATATGAAAAATGGCTATTTTTGCTTATAACTTCTCAGTGGTTTGACCAAAAATCTCAAAACTGGTCTTGTTAGATTCGGAGGAGCATGCCGAGTCGAACCATATCCAATTTTCCCATGTCAGCCATTTTGGGTGTCGGCCATTTTGAATTTAGCTTTAAAATGCTGTATCTTGAGAACGGATTGACGTATCGTTTTGACAATAATTACAAAAATGTTCGGCACCATGCCCTGAATGTACATACCAATTTTGGGGCCAGCGCCACCTTGTGGTCAAAAGTTATAACGAAATTTCGAAAAATGCTAATAACTTCTGAAAAAAAATGGCTTATTGTAATAAAAGTGATCTCAAAATATTCCTTGGGTCAGGCCGAGAACATTGATACCAATTATGCCAAAATTGGCTTAAATTCCTGTTCGCCATTTTGATGAATGTAGAAAACCTACTTTTTCGAACTCCTCCTAGACCGTTAGTCGGATTTTCACCAAATTTGACTCGGATCATCTTCAGACCATGCTGACAAAAAGTTATGGATTTCGTGTCGATATTCGAAACCGTTTTCATTTAACGCATCAACGAATTTGCAGGTAAGATGCCAAAGCGCATCGGAAGCTGTATCTCTGCAAAGCTTTGAGATATTTGCACCAAATTTGGTATGTGGCATTAACACCCAACACTGATGACACCACATCAATTTGGTAGCAGCGCCACCTATTGGTCAAGAGTAATGAAGCATTCATTAACTATTAGTTTTAAAATGAACAAAAATGCTAATAACTGTAGATAGCATTAGCCTATTGTAATGAAACTGGTCTCAAAATATTCCTTGGGTCATGCCGACAACATAAATACCAATTATGCAACAGTTGGCCAAACTCCCTTTCCGCCATTTTGATTTATGTTGAAAACCTACTTTTTCGAACTAGTCCTAGACCGTTCGTCCGATTTTCACCAAAATCGAGTCAGATCATCTTCAGACTGTGCTGACAAAAAGTTATGGATTTCATGTTGATAGATGAAACCGTTTTCGTACAGTGCCTCTATAAATTTTAGGCTTGATGTGAAAATGACTCTAAGGCTATATCTTTGGAAAACTTTGACATAATGACACCAAACTTTGTGTGCACGTTTGTCACCTCACACTAAACACACCACATCAATCTATTAACAGCGCCACCTGTTGGTCAAAGGTAATAAGCCATTAAATCATATCAGTAAGCGTTCTACATCATTTTTCTGTCGTTTTGACTAAAGTCATCTTAAAATTGCTTTCTTTTACTTATTGTTGCAGTTGGTCTGCTGTTCCTGCCATCCTTAGCTACTCATTTTCCGCTTTGAGTGCTTGGCCCCGTAATTGCTGCTTGCAGCTATATTTAGGGGCCAAGCACCGAAGGTGCGGAGGCACCTATTGTTTTCGTTAGAATTCTTCTTATTATTAGGGGCCAAGCACCGAAGGTGCGAAGGCACCTATTGTATCCGTTAGAATTCTTCTTCTTATTATTAGGGGCCAAGCACCGAAGGTGCGAAGGCACCTATTGAAACCGTTAGAATTCTTATTATTATTATTATTCCGCCGCAAGTCTATGGCAGCCCATAGAACCGCTTGCGGGAAAGTTGTATAATTTGGCACACTGATAGAGGGCCGACTCAACATTAACCATAGCAAGTTTGGAGTCTCTAACTCAAACTCTCTAGCGCCACCACTTGTCCAAACTTTCACTTTCTTTTTGCTAATAACTTTTGAACCGTAAGCCATAAAATCAAAATTCCAATTTTCCCTGAATCCTTGGGTGATGCCGAGTCGAATGAACACCAAATTTCAAAAATCCTAAGGTTTAGTTTTTTTTCTATAATTTTTTGTTTATAAAACCTACTTTTTCGAACTCGTCCTAGACGGTTTGTCTGATTTTCACCAAAATTGGCTCAGATCATCTTCAGACCATGCAGGCAAAAAGTTATGGAATTCAAGTTGATTGGACAAACCGTTCTCGAATAACGCGCTAATTAATTCTACGAAAAGTGCGCAAAAACGGATGTGAGGCCATATCTCCGCAACGGTTTGTCTTATTGAGACCAAACTTGGTGTGTGTTGTAACAAGCATGACCTGAGGCTACCTGCAGTGTTTCGTCACAGTGCCACCTAGTGGTCAGGAGATATGAAAAATGG
This sequence comes from Garra rufa, assembly GCF_049309525.1. Taxonomy (NCBI): domain Eukaryota; kingdom Metazoa; phylum Chordata; class Actinopteri; order Cypriniformes; family Cyprinidae; genus Garra; species Garra rufa. The sequence continues at coordinate 683,695 of NW_027394276.1, read as the reverse complement.
CTATTTTTGCTTATAACTTCTTAGTGCTTTGGCCAAATATCTAGAAACTGGTCCCGTTAGATTCGGAGGAGCATGCCGAGTCGAACCATATCCAATTTTCCCATGTCAGCCATTTTGGGTGTCGGCCATTTTGAATTTAGCTTTAAAATGCTGTATCTTGAGAACAGATTAACGTATCGTTTCGACCATAATTACAAAAATGTTCGGCACCATGCCCTGAATGTACATACCAATTTTGGGGCCAGCGCCACCTTGTGGTCAAAAGTTATAACGAAATTTCTAAAAATGCTAATAACTTCTGAAAAAAATGGCTTAATGTAATAAAAGTGATCTCAAAATATTCCTTGGGTCTGGCCGAGAACATTGATACCAATTATGCCAAAATTGGCCTAACTTCCTGTTCGCCATTTTGATGAATGTAGAAAACCTACTTTTTCGAACTCCTCCTAGACTGTTAGTCGGATTTTCACCAAATTTGAATCGGATCATCTTCAGACCATGCTGACAAAAAGTTATGGATTTCGTGTCGATATTCGAAACCGTTTTCATTTAACGCATCAACGAATTTGCAGGTAAGATGCCAAAGCGCATCGGAGGCTGTATCTCTGCAAAGCTTTGAGATATTTGCACCAAATTTGGTATGTGGCATTACCACCTCACACTGATTACACCACATCAATTTGGTAGCAGCGCCACCTATTGGTCAAGAGTAATGAAGCATTCATTAACCATTAGTTTTAAAATGAACAAAAATGCTAATAACTGTAGATAGCATTAGCCTATTGTAATGAAACTGGTCTCAAAATATTCCTTGGGTCATGCTGACAACATAGATATCAATTATGCAACAGTTGGCCAAACTCCCTGTCCGCCATTTTGATTTATGTTGAAAACCTACTTTTTCGAACTAGTCCTAGACCGTTTGTCCGATTTTCACCAAAATCGAGTCAGATCATCTTCAGACTGTGCTGACAAAAATTTATGGATTTCATGTTGATAGTTGAAACCGTTTTCGTACAGCGGCTCTACAAATTTTAGGCTTGATGTGAAAATGACTCTAAGGCTATATCTTTAGAAAACTTTGACATAATGACACCAAACTTTGTGTGAACGTTTGTCATCTCACACTAAACACACCACATCGATTTGATAACAGCGCCACCTGTTGGTCAAACCTAATAAGCCATTAAATCACATCAGTAGTCGTTCTACATCATTTTTCTGTCGTTTTGACTAAAATCATCCTAAAATGGCTTCTTTGTACTTATTGTTGCAGTTGGTCTGCTGTTCCTGCCATCCTTAGCTCCTCATTTTCCGCTTTGAGTGCTTGGCCCCGTAATTGCTGCTTGCAGCTATATTTATTATTATTATTATTCCGCCGCAAGTCTATGGCAGCCCATAGAACCGCTTGCGGGAAAGTTGTGCAATTTGGCACACTGATAGAGGACCGTCCCAACATTAACCATAGCAAGTTTGGAGTCTCTAACTCAAACTCTCTAGCGCCACCATTTGTCCAAACTTTCACTTTCCTTTTGCTAATAACTTTTGAACCGTAAGCCACAAATTCAAAATTCCAATTTTCCCTGAATCCTTGGGTCAGGCCGAGTCGAATGAACACCAAATTTCAAAAATCCTAAGGTTTAGTTTTTTTTCTATAATTTTTTGTTTATAAAACCTACTTTTTCGAACTCGTCCTAGACGGTTTGTCTGATTTTCACCAAAATTGGCTCAGATCATCTTCAGACCATGCAGGCAAAAAGTTATGGAATCCAAGTTGATTGGACAAACCGTTCTCGAATAACGCGCTAATTAATTCTATGAACAGCGTTCAAAAATGGAAGTGAGGCCATATCTCCGCAACGCTTTGGAGTATTGAGACCAAACTTGGTGTGTGTTATAACAAGCATGACCTGAGGCAACCTGCAGTGTTTCGTCACAGTGCTACCTAGTGGCCAGGAGATATGAAAAATGGCTATTTTTGCTTATAACTTCTCAGTGGTTTGACCAAAAATCTCAAAACTGGTCTTGTTAGATTCGGAGGAGCATGCCGAGTCGACACATATCCAATTTTCCCATGTCAGCCATTTTGGGTGTCGGCCATTTTGAATTTAGCTTTAAATTGCTGTATCTTGAGAACGGATTAACGTATCGTTTCGACAATAATTACAAAAATGTTCGGCACCATGCCCTGAATGTACATACCAATTTTGGGGCCAGCGCCACCTTGTGGTCAAAAGTTATAACGAAATTTCGAAAAATGCTAATAACTTCTGAAAAAAATGGCTTATTGTAATAAAAGTGATCTCAAAATATTCCTTGGGTCAGGCCGAGAACATTGATACCAATTATGCCAAAATTGACCTAACTTCCTGTTCGCCATTTTGATGAATGTAGAAAACCTACTTTTTCGAACTCCTCCTAGACCGTTAGTCGGATTTTCACCAAATTTGACTCGGATCATCTACAGACCATGCTGACAAAAAGTTATGGATTTCGTGTCGATATTCGAAACCGTTTTCATTTAACGCATCAACGAATTTGCAGGTAAGATGCCAAAGCGCATCGGAAGCTGTATCTCTGCAAAGCTTTGAGATATTTGCACCAAATTTGGTATGTGGCATTACCACCTCACACTGATTACACCACATAAATTTGGTAGCAGCGCCACCTATTGGTCAAGAGTAATGAAGCATTCATTAACCATTAGTTTTAAAATGAACAAAAATGCTAATAACTGTAGATAGCATCAGCCTATTGTAATGAAACTGGTCTCAAAATATTCCTTGGGTCCAGCCGACAACATAGATACCCATTATGCCACAATTGGCCAAACTCCCTGTCCGCCATTTTGATTTATGTTGAAAACCTACTTTTTCGAACTAGTCCTAGACCGTTTGTCCGATTTTCACCAAAATCGAGTCAGATCATCTTCAGACTGTGCTGACAAAAAGTTATGGATTTCTTGTTGATAGTTGAAACCGTTTTCGTACAGCGCCTCTATAAATTTTAGGCTTGATGTGAAAATGACTCTAAGGCTTTATCTTTGGAAAACTTTGACATAATGACACCAAACTTTGTGTGAACGTTTGTCATCTCACACTAAACACACCACATCGATTTGATAACAGCGCCACCTGTTGGTAAAACCTAATAAGCCATTAAATCATATCAGTAGGCGTTCTACACCATTTTTCTGTAATTTTCACTAAAATCCTCTTAATATTGCTTCCTTTTCCTTATTGTTGCAGTTGGTCTGCTGTTCCTGCCATCCTTAGCTCCTCATTTTCCGCTTTGAGTGCTTGGCCCCGTAATTGCTGCTTGCAGCTATATTTATTATTATTATTATTATTATTCCGCCGCAAGTCTATGGCAGCCCATAGAACCGCTTGCGGGAAAGTTGTATAATTTGGCACACTGATAGAGGACCGTCCCAACATTAACCATAGGAAGTTTGGAGTCTCTAACTCAAACTCTATAGCGCCACCACTTGTCCAAACTTTCACTTTCTTTTTGCTAATAACTTTTGAACCGTAAGCCACAAAATCAAAATTCCAATTTTCCCTGAATCCTTGGGTCATGCCGAGTCGAATGAACACCAAATTTCAAAAATCCTAAGGTTTCGTTTTTTTTCTAAAATTATTTGTTTGTAAAACCTACCTTTTCGAACTCGTCCTAGACGGTTTGTCTGATTTACACCAAAATTGGCTCAGATCATCTTCAGACCATGCAGGCAAAAAGTTATGGAATTCAAGTTGATTGGACAAACCGTTCTCGAATAACGCGCTAATTAATTCTACGAAAAGCGTTCAAAAATGGAAGTGAGGCCATATCTCCGCAACGCTTTGGAATATTGAGACCAAACTTGGTGTGTGTTGTAACAAGCATGACCTGAGGCTACCTGCAGTGTTTCGTCACAGTGCCACCTAGTAGTCAGGAGTTATGAAAAATGGCTATTTTTGCTTATAACTTCTCAGTGGTTTGACCAAAAATCTCAAAACTGGTCTTGTTAGATTCGGAGGAGCATGCCGAGTCGACCCATATCCAATTTTCCCATGTCAGCCATTTTGGGTGTCGGCCATTTTGAATTTAGTTTTAAAATGCTGTATCTTGAGAACGGATTAACATATCGTTTCGACAATAATTACAAAAATGTTCGGCACCATGCCCTGAATGTACATACCAATTTTGGGGCCAGCGCAACCTTGTGGTCAAAAGTTATAACGAAAGTTGAAAAATGCTAATAACTTCTGAAAAAATGGCTTATTGTAATAAAAGTGATCTCAAAATATTCCTTGGGTCAGGCCGAGAACATTGATACCAATTATGCCAAAATTGGCCTAACTTCCTGTTCGCCATTTTGATGAATGTAGAAAACCTACTTTTTCGAACTCCTCCTAGACCGTTAGTCGGATTTTCACCAAATTTGACTCGGATCATCTTCAGACCATGCTGACAAAAAGTTATGGATTTCGTGTCGATATTCGAAACCGTTTTCATTTAACGCATCAACGAATTTGCAGGTAAGATGCCAAAGCGCATCGGAAGCTGTATCTCTGCAAAGCTTTGAGATATTTGCACCAAATTTGGTATGTGGCATTAACACCTCACACTGATGACACCACATCAATTTGGTAGCAGCGCCACCTATTGGTCAAGAGTAATGAAGCATTCATTAACTATTAGTTTTAAAATGAACAAAAATGCTAATAACTGTAGATAGCATTAGCCTATTGTAATGAAACTGGTCTCAAAATATTCCTTGGGTCATGCCGACAACATAGATAACAATTATGCAACAGTTGGCCAAACTCCCTGTCCGCCATTTTGAATTATGTTGAAAACCTACTTTTTCGAACTAGTCCCAGACCGTTTGTCCGATTTTCACCAAAATCGAGTCAGATCATCTTCAGACTGTGCTGACAAAAAGTTATGGATTTCATGTTGATAGTTGAAACCGTTTTCGTACAGCGCCTCTACAAATTTTAGGCTTGATGCCAAAATGACTCCGAGGCTTTATCTCTGCAAAGCTTTGACATAATGACACCAAACTTTGTGTGCACGTTTGTCACCTCACACTAAACACACCACATCGATTTGATAACAGCGCCACCTGTTGGTCAAACCTAATAAGCCATTAAATCATATCAGTAGGCGTTCTACATCCTTTTTCTGTCGTTTTGACTAAAACCATCCTAAAATGGCTTCTTTTTACTTATTGTTGCAGTTGGTCTGCTGTTCCTGCCATCCTTAGCTCCTCATTTTCCGCTTTGAGTGCTTGGCCCCGTAATTGCTGCTTGCAGCTATATTTATTATTAGGGGCCAAGCACCGAAGGTGCGTAGGCACCTATTGTTTTCGTTCTGTTTCTTATTATTATTATTCTTCTTCCGCCGCAAGTCTATGGCAGCCCATAGAACCGCTTGCGGGAAAGTTGTATAATTTGGCACACTAATAGAGGACAGTCTCAACATTAACTATAGCAAGTTTGGAGTCTCTAACTCAAACTCTCTAGCGCCACCACTTGTCCAAACTTTCACTTTCTTTTTGCTGATAACTTTTGAACCGTAAGCCATAAAATCAAAATTCCAATTTTCTCTTAATCCTTGGGTCATGCCGAGTCGAATGAACACCAAATTTCAAAAATCGTAAGGATTCGTTTTTTTTCTATAATTTTTTGTTTATAAAACCTACTTTTTCGAACTCGTCCTAGACGGTTTGTCTGATTTTCACCAAAATTGGCTCAGATCATCTTCAGACCATGCAGGGAAAAAGTTATGGAATTCAAGTTGATTGGACAAACCGTTCTCGAATAACACGCAAATTAATTCTACGAAAAGCGTTCAAAAATGGAAGTGAGGCCATATCTCCGCAACGCTTTGGGATATTGAGACCAAACTTGGTGTGTGTTGTAACAAACATGACCTGAGGCTACCTGCAGTGTTTCGTCACAGTGCCACCTAGTGGTCAGGAGTTATGAAAAATGGCTATTTTTGCTTATAACTTCTCAGTGGTTTGACCAAAAATCTCAAAACTGGTCTTGTTAGATTCGGAGGAGCATGCCGAGTCGAACCATATCCAATTTTCCAATGTCAGCCATTTTGGGTGTCGGCCATTTTGAATTTAGCTTTAAAATGCTGTATCTTGAGAACGGATTAACGTATCGTTTCGACAATAATTACAAAAATGTTCGGCACCATGCCCTGAATGTACATACCAATTTTGGGGCCAGCGCCAACTTGTGGTCAAAAGTTATAACGAAATTTCGAAAAATGCTAATAACTTCTGAAAAAAATGGCTTATTGTAATAAAAGTGATCTCAAAATATTCCTTTGGGTCAGACCGAGAACATTGATACCCATTATGCCAAAATTGGCCTAACTTCCTGTTCGCCATTTTGATGAATGTAGAAAACCTACTTTTTCGAACTCCTCCTAGACCGTTGGTCGGATTTTCACCAAATTTGACTCGGATCATCTTCAGACCATGCTGACAAAAAGTTATGGATTTCGTGTCGATATTCGAAACCGTTTTCATTTAACGCATCAACGAATTTGCAGGTAAGATGCCAAAGCGCATCGGAAGCTGTATCTCTGCAAAGCTTTGAGATATTTGCACCAAATTTGGTATGTGGCATTAACACCTCACACTGATGACACCACATCAATTTGGTAGCAGCGCCACCTATTGGTCAAGAGTAATGAAGCATTCATTAACTATAAGTTTTAAAATGAACAAAAATGCTAATAACTGTAGATAGCATTAGCGTATTGTAATGAAACTGGTCTCAAAATATTCCTTGGGTCATGCCGACAACATAGATACCAATTATGCCACAGTTGGCCAAACTCCCTGTCCGCCATTTTGATTTATGTTGAAAACCTACTTTTTCGAACTAGTCCTTGACCGTTCGTTCGATTTTCACCAAAATCGAGTCAGATCATCTTCAGACTGTGCTGACAAAAAGTTATGGATTTCATGATGATAGATGAAACCGTTTTCGTATAGCGCCTCTATAAATTTTAGGCTTGATGTGAAAATGACTCTAAGGCTATATCTTTGGAAAACTTTGAAATAATGACACCAAACTTTGTGTGTACGTCTGTCACCTCACACTAAACACACCACATCGATCTGATAACAGCGCCACCTGTTGGTCAAACCTAATAAGCCATTAAATCATATCAGTAGGCGTTCTACATCATTTTTCTGTCGTTTTGACTAAAATCATCCTAAAATGGCTTCTTTTTACTTATTGTTGCAGTTGGTCTGCTGTTCCTGCCATCCTTAGCTCCTCATTTTCCGCTTTGAGTGCTTGGCCCCGTAATTGCTGCTTGCAGCTATATTTATTATTATTATTCTTCCGCCGCAAGTCTATGGCAGCCCATAGAACCGCTTGCGGGAAAGTTGTATAATTTGGCACACTAATAGAGGACAGTCTCAACTTTAACCATAGCAAGTTTGGAGTCTCTAACTCAAACTCTCTAGCGCCACCACTTGTCCAAACTTTCACTTTCTTTTTGCTAATAACTTTTGAACCGTAAGCCATAAAATCAAAATTCCAATTTTCTCTGAATCCTTGGGTCGTGCCGAGTCGAATGAACACCAAATTTCAAAAATCCTAAGGTTTAGTTTTTTTTCTATAATTTTTTGTTTATAAAACCTACTTTTTCGAACTCGTCCTAGACGGTTTGTCTGATTTTCACCAAAATTGGCTCAGATCATCTTCAGACCATGGAGGCAAAAAGTTATGGAATTCAAGTTGATTGGACAAACCGTTCTCGAATAATGCGCTAATTAATTGTACGAAAAGCGTTCAAAAATGGATGTGAGGCCATATCTCGGCAACAGTTTGTCGTATTGAGACCAAACTTGGTGTGTGTTATAACAAGCATGACCTGAGGCTACCTACAGTGTTTCGTCACAGTGCCACCTAGTGGTCCGGAGATATGAAAAATGGCTATTTTCGCTTATAACTTCTCAGTGGTTTGACCAAAAATCTCAAAACTGGTCTTGTTAGATTCGGAGGAGCATGCCGAGTCGAACGATATCCAAATTTTCCATGTCAGCCATTTTGGGTGTCGGCCATTTTGAATTTAGCTTTAAAATGCTGTATCTTGAGAACGGATTAACGTATCGTTTCGACAATAATTACAAAAATGTTCGGCACCATGCCTTGAATGTACATACAAAATTTGGGGCCAGCGCCACCTTGTGGTCAAAACTTATAACGAAATTTCGAAAAATGCTAATAACTTCTGAAAAAAATGGCTTATTGTAATAAAAGTGATCTCAAAATATTCCTTGGGTCAGGCCGAGAACATTGATACCGATTATGCCAAAATTGGCCTAACTTCCTGTTCGCCATTTTGATTAATGTAGAAAACCTACTTTTTCGAACTCCTCCTAGTCCGTTAGTCGGATTTTCACCAAATTTGACTCGGATCATCTTCAGACCATGCTGACAAAAAGTTATGGATTTCGTGTCGATATTCGAAACCGTTTTCATTTAACGCATCAACGAATTTTCAGGTAAGATGCCAAAGCGCATCGGAAGCTGTATCTCTGCAAAGCTTTGAGATATTTGCACCAAATTTGGTATGTGGCATTAACACCTCACACTGATGACACCACATCAATTTGGTAGCAGCGCCACCTATTGGTCAAGAGTAATGAAGCATTCATTAACCATTAGTTTTAAAATGATCAAAAATGCTAATAACTGTAGATAGCATTAGCATATTGTAATGAAACTGGTCTCAAAATATTCCTTGGGTCATGCCGACAACACAGATACCAATTATGCCACAGTTGGCCAAACTTCCTGTCCGCCATTTTGATCTATGTTGAAAACCTACTTTTTCGAACTAGTCCTAGACCGTCCGTCTGATTTTCACCAAAATCGAATCAGATCATCTTCAGACTGTGCTGACAAAAAGTTATGGATTTCATGATGATAGATGAAACCGTTTTCGTACAACGCCTCTACAAATTTTAGACTTGATGAAAAAATGACTCTGAGGCTTTATCTCTGCAAAGCTTTGACATAACGACACCAAACTTTGTGTGAACGTTTGTCATCTCACACTAAACACACCACATCGATTTGATGACAGCGCCACCTGTTGGTCAAACCTAATAAGCCATTAAATCATATCAGTAGGCGTTCTACATCATTTTTCTGTCGTTTTGACTAAAATCATCCTAAAATGGCTTCTTTTTACTTATTGTTGCAGTTGGTCTGCTGTTCCTGCCATCCTTAGCTCTCATTTTCCGCTTTGAGTGCTTGGCCCCGTAATTGCTGCTTGCAGCTATATTTAGGGGCCAAGCACCGAAGGTGCGAAGGCACCTATTGTATCCGTTAGAATTCTTATTATTATTAGGGGCCAAGCACCGAAGGTGCGAAGGCACCTATTGAAACCGTTAGAATTCTTATTATTATTATTATTCTTCCGCCGCAAGTCTATGGCAGCCCATAGAACCGCTTGCGGGAAAGTTGTATAATTTGGCACACTGATAGAGGGCCGACTCAACATTAACCATAGCAAGTTTGGAGTCTCTAATTCAAACTCTCTAGCGCCACCACTTGTCCAAACTTTCACTTTCTTTTTGCTAATAACTTTTGAACCGTAAGCCATAAAATCAAAATTCCAATTTTCCCTGAATCCTTGGGTTATGCCGAGTCGAATGAACACCAAATTTCAAAAATCCTAAGGTTTAGTTTTTTTTCTATAATTTTTTGTTTATAAAACCTACTTTTTCGAACTCGTCCTAGACGGTTTGTCTGATTTACACCAAAATTGGCTCAGATCATCTTAAGACCATGCAGGCAAAAAGTTATGGAATTCAAGTTGATTAGTCAAACCGTTCTCGAATAACGCGCTAATTAATTCTACGAAAAGCGTTCAAAAATGGACGTGAGGCCGTATCTCCGCAACGCTTTGGAATATTGAGACCAAACTTGGTGTGTGTTGTAACAAGCATGACCTGAGGCTACCTGCAGTGTTTCGTCACAGTGCCACCTAGTGGTCAGGAGATATGAAAAATGGCTGTTTTTTCTTATAACTTCTCAGTGGTTTGACCAAAAATCTCAAAACTGGTCTTGTTAGATTCGGAGGAGCATGCCGAGTCGACCCATATCCAATTTTCCCATGTCAGCCATTTTGGGTGTCGGCCATTTTGAATTTAGATTTAAAATGCTGTATCTTGAGAACGGATTAACGTATCGTTTCGACAATAATTACAAAAATGTTCGGCACCATGCCCTGAATGTACATACCAATTTTGGGGCCAGCGCCACCTTGTGGTCAAAAGTTATAACGAAATTTCGAAAAATGCTAATAACTTCTGAAAAATGTTTTTGAAAAAAATGGCTTATTGTAATAAAAGTGATCTCAAAATATTCCTTGGGTCAGGCCGAGAACATTGATACCAATTATGCCAAAATTGGCCTAACTTCCTGTTCGCCATTTTGATTAATGTATAAAACCTACTTTTTCGAACTCCTCCTAGACCGTTAGTCAGATTTTCACCAAATTTGACTCGGATCATCTTCAGACCATGCTGACAAAAAGTTATGGATTTCGTGTCGATATTCGAAACCGTTTTCATTTAACGCATCAACGAATTTGCAGGTAAGATGCCAAAGCGCATCGGAAGCTGCATCTCTGCAAAGCTTTGAGATATTTGCACCAAATTTGGTATGTGGCATTACCACCTCACACTGATTACACCACATCAATTTGGTAGCAGCGCCACCTATTGGTCAAGAGTAATGAAGCATTCATTGACCATTAGTTTTTAAATGAACAAAAATGCTAATAACTGTAGATAGCATTAGCCTATTGTAATGAAGCTGGTCTCAAAATATTCCTTGGGTCATGCCGACAACATAGATACCAATTATGCAACAGTTGGCCAAACTCCCTGTCCGCCATTTTGATTTATGTTGAAAACTTACTTTTTCGAACTAGTCCTAGACCGTTTGTCCGATTTTCACCAAAATCGAGTCAGATCATCTTCAGACTGTGCTGACAAAAAGTTATGGATTTCATGTTGATAGATGAAACCGTTTTCGTACAGCGCCTCTATAAATTTCAGGCTTGATGTGAAAATGACTCTAAGGCTATATCTTTGGAAAACTTTGACATAATGACACCAAACTTTGTGTGAACGTTTGTCATCTCACACTAAACACACCACATGGATTTGATAACAGCGCCACCTGTTGGTCAAACCTAATAAGCCATTAAATCATATCAGTAGGCGTTCTACATCACTTTTCTGTCGTTTTGACTAAAATCATCCTAAAATGGCTTCTTTTTACTTATTGTTGCAGTTGGTCTGCTGTTCCTGCCATCGTTAGCTCCTCATTTTCCGCTTTGAGTGCTTGGCCCCGTAATTGCTGCTTGCAGCTATATTTATTATTATTATTATTCCGCCGCAAGTCTATGGCAGCCCATAGAACCGCTTGCGGGAAAGTTGTATAATTTGGCACACTGATAGAGGGCCGACTCATCATTAACCATAGCAAGTTTGGAGTCTCTAACTCAAACTCTCTAGCGCCACCACTTGTCCAAACTTTCACTTTCTTTTTGCTAATAACTTTTGAACCGTAAGCCATAAAATCAAAATTCCAATTTTCCCTGAATCCTTGGGTCATGCCGAGTCGAATGAACACCAAATTTCAAAAATCCTAAGGTTTAGTTTTTTTTCTATAATTTTTTGTTTGTAAAACCTACTTTTTCGAACTCGTCCTAGACGGTTTGTCTGATTTACACCAAAATTGGCTCAGATCATCTTCAGACCATGCAGGCAAAAAGTTATGGAATTCAAGTTGATTGGACAAACCGTTCTCGAATAACGCGCTAATTAATTCTACAAAAAGCGTTCAAAAATGGAAGTGAGGCAATATCTCGGCAACGCTTTGGAATATTGAGACCAAACTTGGTGTGTGTTAAAACAAGCATGACCTGAGGCTACCTGCAGCGTTTCGTCACAGTGCCACCTAGTGGTCAGGAGATATAAAAAATGGCTATTTTTGCTTATAACTTCTCAGTGGTTTGACCAAAAATCTCAAAACTGGTCTTGTTAGATTTGGAGGAGCATGCCGAGTCGAACCATATCCAATTTTCCCATGTCAGCCATTTTGGGTGTCGGCCATTTTGAATTTAGCTTTAAAATGCTGTATCTTGAGAACGGATTAACGTATCGTTTCGACAATAATTACAAAAATGTTCGGCACCATGCCCTGAATGTACTTACAAATTTTGGGGCCAGCGCCACCTTGTGGTCAAAAGTTATGACGAAATTTCGAAAAATGCTAATAACTTCTGAAAAAAATGGCTTATTGTTATGAAAGTGATCTCAAAATATTCTTTGGGTCAGGCCGAGAACATTGATACCAATTATGCCAAAATTGGCCTAACTTCCTGTTCGCCATTTTGATTAATGTAGAAAAACTACTTTTTCGAACTCCTCCTAGACTGTTAGTCGGATTTTCACCAAATTTGACTCGGATCATCTCCAGACCATGCTGACAAAAAGTTATGGATTTCGTGTCGATAGTCGAAACCGTTTTCATTTAACGCATCAACGAATTTGCAGGTAAGATGCCAAAGCGCATCGGAAGCTGTATCTCTGCAAAGCTTTGAGATATTTGCACCAAATTTGGTATGTGGCATTAACACCTCACACTGATGACACCACATCAATTTGGTAGCAGCGCCACCTATTGGTCAAGAGTAATGAAGCATTCATTAACCATTAGTTTTAAAATGAACAAAACTGCTAATAACTGTAGATAGCATTAGCCTATTGTAATGAAACTGGTCTCAAAATATTCCTTGGGTCATGCCGACAACATAGATACCAATTATGCAACAGTTGGCCAAACTCCCTGTCCGCCATTTTGATTTATGTTGAAAACCTACTTTTTCGAACTAGTCCTAGACCGTTCGTCCGATTTTCACCAAAATCGAGTCAGATCATCTTCAGACTGTGCTGACAAAAAGTTATGGATTTCATGATGATAGATGAAACCGTTTTCACATAGCGCCTCTACAAATTTTAGGCTTGATGCCAAAATGACTCTGAGGCTTTATCTTTGGAAAACTTTGACATAATGACACCAAACTTTGTGTGCACGTTTGTCATCTCACACTAAACACACCAAATGGATTTGAGAACAGCGCCACCTGTTGGTCAAACTTAATAAGCATTAAATCATATCAGTAGGCGTTCTACATCATTTTTCTGTTATTTTCACTAAAATCCTCTTAAAATTGCTTCCTTTTCCTTATTGTTGCAGTTGGTCTGCTGTTCCTGCCATCCTTAGCTCCTCATTTTCCGCTTTGAGTGCTTGGCCCCGTAATTGCTGCTTGCAGCTATATTTAGGGGCCAAGCACCGAAGGTGCGAAGGCACCTATTGAAACCGTTAGAATTCTTATTAGGGGCCAAGCACCGAAGGTGCGAAGGCACCTATTGAAACCGTTAGAATTCTTATTATTATTATTATTATTCTTCCGCCGCAAGTCTATGGCAGCCCATAGAACCGCTTGCGGGAAAGTTGTATAATTTGGCACACTAATAGAGGACAGTCTCAACTTTAACCATAGCAAGTTTGGAGTCTCTAACTCAAACTCTCTAGCGCCACCACTTGTCCAAACTTTCACTTTCTTTTTGCTAATAACTTTTGAACCGTAAGCCATAAAATCAAAATTCCAATTTTCTCTGAATCCTTGGGTCGTGCCGAGTCGAATGAACACCAAATTTCAAAAATCCTAAGGTTTAGTTTTTTTTCTATAATTTTTTGTTTATAAAACCTACTTTTTCGAACTCGTCCTAGACGGTTTGTCTGATTTTCACCAAAATTGGCTCAGATCATCTTCAGACCATGGAGGCAAAAAGTTATGGAATTCAAGTTGATTGGACAAACCGTTCTCGAATAATGCGCTAATTAATTGTACGAAAAGCGTTCAAAAATGGATGTGAGGCCATATCTCGGCAACAGTTTGTCGTATTGAGACCAAACTTGGTGTGTGTTATAACAAGCATGACCTGAGGCTACCTACAGTGTTTCGTCACAGTGCCACCTAGTGGTCCGGAGATATGAAAAATGGCTATTTTCGCTTATAACTTCTCAGTGGTTTGACCAAAAATCTCAAAACTGGTCTTGTTAGATTCGGAGGAGCATGCCGAGTCGAACGATATCCAAATTTTCCATGTCAGCCATTTTGGGTGTCGGCCATTTTGAATTTAGCTTTAAAATGCTGTATCTTGAGAACGGATTAACGTATCGTTTCGACAATAATTACAAAAATGTTCGGCACCATGCCTTGAATGTACATACAAAATTTGGGGCCAGCGCCACCTTGTGGTCAAAACTTATAACGAAATTTCGAAAAATGCTAATAACTTCTGAAAAAAATGGCTTATTGTAATAAAAGTGATCTCAAAATATTCCTTGGGTCAGGCCGAGAACATTGATACCGATTATGCCAAAATTGGCCTAACTTCCTGTTCGCCATTTTGATTAATGTAGAAAACCTACTTTTTCGAACTCCTCCTAGTCCGTTAGTCGGATTTTCACCAAATTTGACTCGGATCATCTTCAGACCATGCTGACAAAAAGTTATGGATTTCGTGTCGATATTCGAAACCGTTTTCATTTAACGCATCAACGAATTTTCAGGACAAAAAGTTATGGATTTCATGATGATAGATGAAACCGTTTTCGTACAACGCCTCTACAAATTTTAGACTTGATGAAAAAATGACTCTGAGGCTTTATCTCTGCAAAGCTTTGACATAACGACACCAAACTTTGTGTGAACGTTTGTCATCTCACACTAAACACACCACATCGATTTGATGACAGCGCCACCTGTTGGTCAAACCTAATAAGCCATTAAATCATATCAGTAGGCGTTCTACATCATTTTTCTGTCGTTTTGACTAAAATCATCCTAAAATGGCTTCTTTTTACTTATTGTTGCAGTTGGTCTGCTGTTCCTGCCATCCTTAGCTCTCATTTTCCGCTTTGAGTGCTTGGCCCCGTAATTGCTGCTTGCAGCTATATTTAGGGGCCAAGCACCGAAGGTGCGAAGGCACCTATTGTATCCGTTAGAATTCTTATTATTATTATTATTATTATTATTCCGCCGCAAGTCTATGGCAGCCCATAGAACCGCTTGCGGGAAAGTTGTATAATTTGGCACACTGATAGAGGGCCGACTCATCATTAACCATAGCAAGTTTGGAGTCTCTAACTCAAACTCTCTAGCGCCACCACTTGTCCAAACTTTCACTTTCTTTTTGCTAATAACTTTTGAACCGTAAGCCATAAAATCAAAATTCCAATTTTCCCTGAATCCTTGGGTCATGCCGAGTCGAATGAACACCAAATTTCAAAAATCCTAAGGTTTAGAATTGAGGCCATATCTCCGCAATGCTTTGGAGTATTGAGACCAAACTTGGTGTGTGTTATAACAAGCATAACCTGAGGCTACCTGCAGCGTTTCGTCACAGTGCCACCTAGTGGTCAGGAGATATAAAAAATGGCTATTTTTGCTTATAACTTCTCAGTGGTTTGACCAAAAATCTCAAAACTGGTCTTGTTAGATTTGGAGGAGCATGCCGAGTCGAACCATATCCAATTTTCCCATGTCAGCCATTTTGGGTGTCGGCCATTTTGAATTTAGCTTTAAAATGCTGTATCTTGAGAACGGATTAACGTATCGTTTCGACAATAATTACAAAAATGTTCGGCACCATGCCCTGAATGTACTTACAAATTTTGGGGCCAGCGCCACCTTGTGGTCAAAAGTTATGACGAAATTTCGAAAAATGCTAATAACTTCTGAAAAAAATGGCTTATTGTTATGAAAGTGATCTCAAAATATTCTTTGGGTCAGGCCGAGAACATTGATACCAATTATGCCAAAATTGGCCTAACTTCCTGTTCGCCATTTTGATTAATGTAGAAAAACTACTTTTTCGAACTCCTCCTAGACTGTTAGTCGGATTTTCACCAAATTTGACTCGGATCATCTCCAGACCATGCTGACAAAAAGTTATGGATTTCGTGTCGATAGTCGAAACCGTTTTCATTTAACGCATCAACGAATTTGCAGGTAAGATGCCAAAGCGCATCGGAAGCTGTATCTCTGCAAAGCTTTGAGATATTTGCACCAAATTTGGTATGTGGCATTAACACCTCACACTGATGACACCACATCAATTTGGTAGCAGCGCCACCTATTGGTCAAGAGTAATGAAGCATTCATTAACCATTAGTTTTAAAATGAACAAAAATGCTAATAACTGTAGATAGCATTAGCCTATTGTAATGAAACTGGACTCAAAATATTCCTTGGGTCATGCCGACAACATAGATACCAATTATGCCACAGTTGGCCAAACTCCCTGTCCGCCATTTTGATTTATGTTGAAAACCTACTTTTTCGAACTAGTACTAGACCGTTTGTCCGATTTTCACCAAAATCGAGTCAGATCATCTTCAGACTGTGCTGACAAAAAGTTATGGATTTCATGATGATAGATGAAACCTTTTTCGTATAACGCCTCTATAAATTTAAGGCTTGATGTGAAAATGACTCTAAGGCTATATCTTTGGAAAATTTTGACATAATGACGCCAAACTTTTTGCACGTTTGTCACCTCACACTTAACACACCACATGGATTTGAGAACAGCGCCACCTGTTGGTCAAACCTAATAAGCCATTAAATCATATCAGTATCATTTTTTTGTCGTTTTGACTAAAATCATCCTAAAATGGCTTCTTTTTACTTATTGTTGCAGTTGGTCTGCTGTTCCTGCCATGCTTAGCTCCTCATTTTCCGCTTTGAGTGCTTGGCCCCGTAATTGCTGCTTGCAGCTATATTTATTAGGGGCCAAGCACCGAAGGTGCGAAGGCACCTATTGAAACCGTTAGAATTCTTATTATTATTATTATTATTCTTCCGCCGCAAGTCTATGGCAGCCCATAGAACCGCTTGCGGGAAAGTTGTATAATTTGGCACACTAATAGAGGACAGTCTCAACTTTAACCATAGCAAGTTTGGAGTCTCTAACTCAAACTCTCTAGCGCCACCACTTGTCCAAACTTTCACTTTCTTTTTGCTAATAACTTTTGAACCATAAGCCACAAAATCAAAATTCCAATTTTCCCTGAATCCTTGGGTCATGCCGAGTCGAATGAACACCAAATTTCAAAAATCCTAAGGTTTAGTTTTTTTTCTATAATTTTTGGTTTATAAAACCTACTTTTTCGAACTCGTCCTAGACGGTTTGTCTGATTTTCACCAAAATTGGCTCAGATCAACTTCAGACCATGCAGGCAAAAAATTTATGGAATTCAAGTTGATTGGACAAACCGTTCTCGAATAACGCGCTAATTAATTCCATGAAAAGCGTTCAAAAATGGAATTGAGGCCATATCTCCGCAACGCTTTGGAGTATTGAGACCAAACTTGGTGTGTGTTATAACAAGCATGACCTGAGGCTACCTGCAGTGTTTCGTCACAGTGCCACCTAGTGGTCAGGAGATATGAAAAATGGGTATTTTTGCTTATAACTTCTCAGTGGTTTGACCAAAAATCTCAAAACTGGTCTTGTTAGATTCGGAGGAGCATGCCGAGTCGACCCATATCCAATTTTCCCATGTCAGCCATTTTGGGTGTCGGCCATTTTGAATTTAGCTTTAAAATGCTGTATCTTGAGAACGGATTAACGTATCGTTTCGACAATAATTACAAAAATGTTCGGCACCATGCCCTGAATGTACATAAAAATTTTGGGGCCAGCGCCACCTTGTGGTCAAAAGTTATAACGAAATTTCGAAAAATGCTAATAACTTCTGAAAAAAATGGCTTATTGTAATAAAAGTGATCTCAAAATATTCCTTGGGTTAGGCCGAGAACATTGATACCAATTATGCCAAAATTGGCCTAACTTCCTGTTCGCCATTTTGATGAATGTAGAAAACCTACTTTTGCGAACTCCTCCGAGACCGTTAGTCGGATTTTCACCAAATTTGACTCGGATCATATTCAGACCATGCTGACAAAAAGTTATGGATTTCGTGTCGATATTCGAAACCGTTTTCATTTAACGCATCAACGAATTTGCAGGTAAGATGCCAAAGCGCATCAGAAGCTGTATCTCTGCAAAGCTTTGAGATATTTGCACCAAATTTGGTATGTGGCATTACCACCTCACACTGATTACACCACAATAATTTGGTAGCAGCGCCACCTATTGGTCAAGAGTAATGAAGCATTCATCAACCATTAGTTTTTAAATGAACAAAAATGCTAATAACTGTAGATAGCATTAGCCTATTGTAATGAAACTGGTCTCAAAATATTCCTTGGGTCATGCCGACAACATAGATACCAATTATGCAACAGTCGGCAAAACTCCCTGTCCGCCATTTTGATCTATGTTGAAAACCTACTTTTTCGAACTAGTCCTAGACCATTCGTCTGATTTTCATCAAAATCGA
Source organism: Garra rufa (assembly GCF_049309525.1). Classification (NCBI taxonomy): domain Eukaryota; kingdom Metazoa; phylum Chordata; class Actinopteri; order Cypriniformes; family Cyprinidae; genus Garra; species Garra rufa. The sequence goes on along the minus strand of NW_027394276.1, from coordinate 665,171 downwards.
GTCAGATCATCTTCAGACTGTGCTGACAAAAAGTTATGGATTTCAAGTTGATAGTTGAAACCGTTTTCGTACAGCACCTCTATAAATTTTAGGCTTGATGTGAAAATGACTCTGAGGCTATATCTTTGGAAAATTTTGACATAACGACACCAAACTTTGTGTGAACGTTTGTCACCTCACACTAAACACACCACATCGATCTGATAACAGCGCCACCTGTTGGTCAAACGTAATAAGCATTAAATTATAACAGTAGGCGTTCTAAATAATTTTTCTGTCGTTTTGACTAAAATCCTCTTAAAATTGCTTCCTTTTCCTTATTGTTGCAGTTGGTCTGCTGTTCCTGCCATCCTTAGCTCCTCATTTTCCGCTTTGAGTGCTTGGCCCCGTAATTGCTGCTTGCAGCTATATTTATTATTATTATTATTCCGCCGCAAGTCTATGGCAGCCCATAGAACCGCTTGCGGGAAAGTTGTATAATTTGGCACACTGATATTGGACTGTCCCGACATTAACCATAGCAAGTTTGGAGTCTCTAACTCAAACTCTCTAGCGCCACCACTTGTCCAAACTTTCACTTTCTTTTTGCTAATAACTTTTGAACCGTAAGCCACAAAATCAAAATTCCAATTTTTCCTGAATCCTTGGGTCATGCCGAGTCGAATGAACACCAAATTTAAAAAATCCTAAGGTTTAGTTTTTTTTCTATAATTTTTTGTTTATAAAACCTACTTTTTCGAACTCGTCCTAGACGGTTTGTCTGATTTTCACCAAAATTGGCTCAGATCATCTTCAGACCATGCAGGCAAAAAGTTATGGAATTCAAGTTGATTGGACAAACCGCTCTCGAATAACGCGCTAATTAATTCTACGAAAAGCGTTCAAAAATGGATTTGAGGCCATATCTCCGTAACACTTTGGAGTATTGAGACCAAACTTGGTGTGTGTTATAACAAGCATGACCTGAGACTACCTGCAGTGTTTCGTCACAGTGCCACCTAGTGGTCAGGAGATATGAAAAATGGCTATTTTCGCTTATAACTTCTCAGTGGTTTGACCAAAAATCTCAAAACTGGTCTTGTTGGATTCGGAGGAGCATGCCGAGTCGACCCATATCCAATTTTCCCATGTCAGCCATTTTGGGTGTCGGCCATTTTGAATTTAGCTTTAAAATGCTGTATCTTGAGAACGGATTAACGTATCGTTTCGACAATAATTACAAAAATGTTCGGCACCAAGCCCTGAATGTACATAAAAAATTTGGGGCCAGCGCCACCTTGTGGTTGTCACACCCCCGGACTTTCTATTTGGTTTCTCCCAGTTTTCCCCGCAGTTCTTAGTGTTTTTGGTTTCTCCCTCATCGTCGACACCCCTGTTTCAGTGTATTTAAGAGTCTGTGTGTTCACTTCCCATTTGTCCGTCTATGCTAACTGTTACCTCTGTTTGCTTTGTTCATATGTCTACCTTATACTCCCGGTTTTGTTTTGTTTGTATTAGTTACTGTGTTTTATTTAATAAATCTTTATTCATTCATCTACTCCGGTACTCCTCATCATTCTCCACTCCTCAACCCCGCCTGGATCGTGACAGAAAGACCGACCACTACAGTTTTTTTTTTGCGTGTTCACCTCCGTTTTGTTTTCCGTTCGTTTTCTCCAGTCTTTTATTTCCGTAGTGTGTTTCCCCCATGGATCCCTTCCTCCGACCAGAATTCATCCTGCTACGGCTGAAGCAGGGGGAATTACCGCTCGAGGGCTACACATTAATGTTCCAGCTAGTAGCTAACAACACCAGCTACCCGGACGACGCGCTCTGTGCATTCTATGACGCCAGCCTCAATGCGTCTTGCAGAGCGCCGTCGTCCGAGAACGGCCCTCGAGCGAACTTTGCCTCGTTTGTGGAGTGGACACTGGCGAGAAACCGATCCTCGTTTCCCGCCTGTTCCACGGAGAATCTCGCCAGTGCCACTCCGGACCCAGAGCCCAGCCAGCCACCCCGACCCGCGGATTATGAGCCCGTCACAGACGGAAAGCCCGAGCACGGAGCGACGACATTATGGAGTGCCAAAGAGGTCAAAACTGCTGATCAGGTGCGTGAGCCAAACATTACATCTGCGCTGGTGGAGTGCTTCGAAGAGCAAGAAGGGGCGGCAGAACCCGCCCACTGCACTACCACTGAGGGTGAGCTGGGATCTAATTCTGGGGATTTAATAGACTTTTTTTCTGAGCCACTGACCTGCATAGACTTCCCTCCCACCCGCCCTCGTCTGTCTGAATCTGCCTGGTCCTCGCTGGTTCCGCCCAGCCGTCCTGAGTCCCCGCTGGTTCCGCCCAGCCGTCCCGAATCTCCGCTGGTTCCGCCCAGCCTACCTGAATTCCCGTTGTCGACTATCTGTCCCCTCGCTCACCCTCAGCCCACCATCTACGCGGTGGGTTCGCCGCAGGTCTGCCAGTCTCCATCGGTGTCATGGCTGGAGGATCCCTCACCATCGCCTTCAGCCTCAGAGTCCTGGACTCCACCTCGGCCCTTCGACCCTGCGGCTCCACCCCGGCTCTCTGCTCCCTCGTCTCCGCCGTCGCCCGTCGATCCACCAGCTCCACCGGGCTCCATCGGCCCTCCGGCTCCGCCCTGGTCAGTCGTCGCCCCACCTTCGCCTCAGGACTATACTCCTCCGGCTGTGCCTCGTCGCTCCGTCCCACCGGCTCATTGGACCTCCTCCCTCCCGCGGGCACAGCCTCGGCCCTCTGTCGCTCCGGCTCCGCCGCGGATCTCCGGATCTCCATCTCCGCCTTGGTCGCCAGAGCCTTGGGTTCCGCCTTGGCCCTCCGGATCCGCGGCGTCACCCAAGATCTTCGGCTTTCCGTCTCCGCCTCGGGCTCCACCACCACCTGCTCCGCCTCCGTCGGTCGGATCCATGGAGTCGTCAGCCTCTCCTCCACCATGGCTCCTCCCTCCATCGGCTCCACCGTGGATTTACATCTTGGCTGCGGCCTGGGTCCCACCTGGCTCCTCCTGCTCCAGCCCCCTCCTGTCACCTCCTTGGCTCCTCCCTCCGTCATCTCCTCCATGGACTGTTCCGTCACCGGTTTGGACTTCTTCTCTTGCCCTCCTCCCGGGAGTCCGTCCTCCGCCGAAACCCCCTCCTAAGACTGTTTGTTGTTTCCTGTTTGTCGGCGTGAGGACACGCCTTTCCGGGAGGGGGAGGTAATGTCACACCCCCGGACTTTCTATTTGGTTTCTCCCAGTTTTCCCCGCAGTTCTTAGTGTTTTTGGTTTCTCCCTCATCGTCGACACCCCTGTTTCAGTGTATTTAAGAGTCTGTGTGTTCACTTCCCATTTGTCCGTCTATGCTAACTGTTACCTCTGTTTGCTTTGTTCATATGTCTACCTTATACTCCCGGTTTTGTTTTGTTTGTATTAGTTACTGTGTTTTATTTAATAAATCTTTATTCATTCATCTACTCCGGTACTCCTCATCATTCTCCACTCCTCAACCCCGCCTGGATCGTGACAGAGGTCAAAAGTTATAACGAAATTTCGAAAAATGCTAATAACTTCTGAAAAATAATGGCTTATTGTTGTAAATGTGATCTCAAAATATTCCTTGGGTCAGGCCGAGAACATTGATACCAATTATGCCAAAATTGGCCTAACTTCCTGTTCGCCATATTGATTAACGTGGAAAACCTACTTTTTCGAACTCCTCCTAGACCGTTAGTCGGATTTTCACCAAATTTGACTCGGATCATCTTCAGACCATGCTGAAAAAAAGTTATGGATTTCGTGTCGATATTCGAAACCGTTTTCATTTAACGCATCAATGAAATTGCAGGTAAGATGCCAAAGCGCATCGGAAGCTGTATCTCTGCAAAGCTTTGAGATATTTGCACCAAATTTGGTATGTGGCATTACCACCTCACACTGATTACAACACATAAATTTGGTAGCAGCGCCACCTATTGGTCAAGAGTAATGAACCATTCATTAACCATTAGTTTTAAAATGATCAAAAATGCTAATAACTGTAGATAGCATTAGCCTATTGTAATGAAACTGGTCTCAAAATATTCCTTGGGTAATGCTGACAACATAGATACCAATTATGCCACAGTTGGCCAAACTCCCTGTCCGCCATTTTGATTTATGTTGAAAACCTACTTTTTCGAACTAGTCCTAGACCGTTCGTCCGATTTTCACCAAAATCGACTCAGATCATCTTCAGACTGTGCTGACAAAAAGTTATGGATTTCATGTCGATAGATGAAACCGTTTTCGTACATCGCCTCTATTAATTTTTGTCTTGATGTGAAAATGACTCTGAGGCTATATCTTTGGAAAACTTTGACATAACGACACCAAACTTTGTGTGCACGTTTGTCACCTCACACTAAACACACCACATGGATTTGAGAACAGCGCCACCTGTTGGTCAAACCTAATAAGCATTAAATCACATCAGTAGGCGTTCTACATCATTTTTCTGTCGTTTTGACTAAAATCATCCTAAAATGGCTTCTTTTTACTTATTGTTGCAGTTGGTCTGCTGTTCCTGCCATCCTTAGCTCCTCATTTTCCGCTTTGAGTGCTTGGCCCCGTAATTGCTGCTTGCAGCTATATTTATTATTATTATTCTTCCGCCGCAAGTCTATGGCAGCCCATAGAACCGCTTGCGGGAAAGTTGTATAATTTGGCACACTAATAGTGGACCATCTAAACATTAACCATAGCAAGTTTGGAGTCTCTAACTCAAACTCTCTAGCGCCACCACTTGTCCAAACTTTCACTTTCTTTTTGCTAATAACTTTTGAACCGTAAGCCATAAAATCAAAATTCCAATTTTCCCTGAATCTTTGGGTCATGCCGAGTCGAATGAACACCACATTTAAAAAATCCTAAGGTTTAGTTTTTTTTCTATAATTTTTTGTTTATAAAACCTACTTTTTCGAACTCGTCCTAGACGGTTTGTCTGATTATCACCAAAATTGGCTCAAATCATCTTCAGCCCATGCAGGCAAAAATTTATGGAATTCAAGTTGATTGGACAAACCACACTCGAATAACGCGCTAATTAATTCTATGAAAAGCGTTCAAAAATGGAATTGAGGCCATATCTCCGCAATGCTTTGGAGTATTGAGACCAAACTTGGTGTGTGTTATAACAAGCATAACCTGAGGCTACCTGCAGCGTTTCGTCACAGTGCCACCTAGTGGTCAGGAGATATAAAAAATGGCTATTTTTGCTTATAACTTCTCAGTGGTTTGACCAAAAATCTCAAAACTGGTCTTGTTAGATTTGGAGGAGCATGCCGAGTCGAACCATATCCAATTTTCCCATGTCAGCCATTTTGGGTGTCGGCCATTTTGAATTTAGCTTTAAAATGCTGTATCTTGAGAACGGATTAACGTATCGTTTCGACAATAATTACAAAAATGTTCGGCACCATGCCCTGAATGTACTTACAAATTTTGGGGCCAGCGCCACCTTGTGGTCAAAAGTTATGACGAAATTTCGAAAAATGCTAATAACTTCTGAAAAAAATGGCTTATTGTTATGAAAGTGATCTCAAAATATTCTTTGGGTCAGGCCGAGAACATTGATACCAATTATGCCAAAATTGGCCTAACTTCCTGTTCGCCATTTTGATTAATGTAGAAAAACTACTTTTTCGAACTCCTCCTAGACTGTTAGTCGGATTTTCACCAAATTTGACTCGGATCATCTCCAGACCATGCTGACAAAAAGTTATGGATTTCGTGTCGATAGTCGAAACCGTTTTCATTTAACGCATCAACGAATTTGCAGGTAAGATGCCAAAGCGCATCGGAAGCTGTATCTCTGCAAAGCTTTGAGATATTTGCACCAAATTTGGTATGTGGCATTAACACCTCACACTGATGACACCACATCAATTTGGTAGCAGCGCCACCTATTGGTCAAGAGTAATGAAGCATTCATTAACCATTAGTTTTAAAATGAACAAAACTGCTAATAACTGTAGATAGCATTAGCCTATTGTAATGAAACTGGTCTCAAAATATTCCTTGGGTCATGCCGACAACATAGATACCAATTATGCAACAGTTGGCCAAACTCCCTGTCCGCCATTTTGATTTATGTTGAAAACCTACTTTTTCGAACTAGTCCTAGACCGTTCGTCCGATTTTCACCAAAATCGAGTCAGATCATCTTCAGACTGTGCTGACAAAAAGTTATGGATTTCATGATGATAGATGAAACCGTTTTCACATAGCGCCTCTACAAATTTTAGGCTTGATGCCAAAATGACTCTGAGGCTTTATCTTTGGAAAACTTTGACATAATGACACCAAACTTTGTGTGAACGTTTGTCATCTCACACTAAACACACCACATCGATTTGATAACAGCGCCACCTGTTGGTCAAACTTAATAGGCCATTAAATCATATCAGTAGGCGTTGTACATCATTTTTCTGTCGTTTTGACTAAAATCATCCTAAAATGGCTTCTTTTTACTTATTGTTGCAGTTGGTCTGCTGTTCCTGCCATCCTTAGCTCCTCATTTTCCGCTTTGAGTGCTTGGCCCCGTAATTGCTGCTTGCAGCTATATTTAGGGGCCAAGCACCGAAGGTGCGAAGGCACCTATTGAAACCGTTAGAATTCTTATTAGGGGCCAAGCACCGAAGGTGCGTAGGCACCTATTGTTTTCGTTCTGTTTCTTATTATTATTATTCTTCTTCCGCCGCAAGTCTATGGCAGCCCATAGAACCGCTTGCGGGAAAGTTGTATAATTTGGCACACTAATAGAGGACAGTCTCAACATTAACTATAGCAAGTTTGGAGTCTCTAACTCAAACTCTCTAGCGCCACCACTTGTCCAAACTTTCACTTTCTTTTTGCTGATAACTTTTGAACCGTAAGCCATAAAATCAAATTTCCAATTTTCTCTGAATCCTTAGGTCATGCCGAGCCGAATGAACACCAAATTTCAAAAATCGTAAGGATTCGTTTTTTTTCTATAATTTTTTGTTTATAAAACCTACTTTTTCGAACTCGTCCTAGACGGTTTGTCTGATTTTCACCAAAATTGGCTCAGATCATCTTCAGACCATGCAGGCAAAAAGTTATGGAATTCAAGTTAATTGGACAAACCGTTCTCGAATAACGCGCTAATTAATTATACGAAAAGCGTTCAAAAATGGAAGTGAGGCCATATCTCCGTAACGCTTTGGTATATTGAGACCAAACTTGGTGAGTGTTGTAACAAACATGACCTGAGGCTACCTGCAGTGTTTCGTCACAGTGCCACCTAGTGGTCAGGAGTTATAAAAAATGGATATTTTTACTTATAACTTCTCAGTGGTTTGACCAAAAATCTCAAAACTAGTCTTGTTAGATTCGGAGGAGCATGCCGAGTCGAACCATATCCAATTTTCCAATATCAGCCATTTTGGGTGTCGGCCATTTTGAATTTAGCTTTAAAATGCTGTATCTTGAGAACGGATTAACGTATCGTTTCGACAATAATTACAAAAATGTTCGGCACCATGCCCTGAATGTACATCCCAATTTTGGGGCCAGCGCCACCTTGTGGTCAAAAGTTATAACGAAATTTCGAAAAATGCTAATAACTTCTGAAAAAAATGGCTTATTGTAATAAAAGTGATCTCAAAATATTCCTTGGGTCAGGCCGAGAACATTGATACCAATTATGCCAAAATTGGCCTAACTTCCTGTTCGCCATCTTGATGAATGTAGAAAACCTACTTTTTCGAACTCCTCCTAGACCGTTAGTCGGATTTTCACCAAATTTGACTCGGATCATCTTCAGACCATGCTGACAAAAAGTTATGGATTTCGTGTCGATATTCGAAACCGTTTTCAATTAACGCATCAACGAATTTGCAGGTAAGATGCCAAAGCGCATCGGAAGCTGTATCTCTGCAAAGCTTTGAGATATTTGCACCAAATTTGGTATGTGGCATTACCACCTCACACTGATTACACCACATAAATTTGGTAGCAGCGCCACCTATTGGTCAAGAGTAATGAAGCATTCATTAACCATTAGTTTTAAAATGAACAAAAATGCTAATAACTGTAGATAGCATTAGCCTATTGTGATGAAACTGGTCTCAAAATATTCCTTGGGTCATGCCGACAATATAGATACCAATTATGCCACAGTTAGCCAAACTCCCTGTCCGCCATTTTGATCTATGTTGAAAACCTACTTTTTAGAACTAGTCCTAGACCGTTCGTCCGATTCTCACCAAAATTGAGTCAGATCATCTTCAGACTGTGCTGACAAAAAGTTATGGATTTCATGATGATAGATGAAACCGTTTTCGTATAGCACCTCTATAAATTTAAGGCTTGATGTGAAAATGACTCTAAGGCTATATCTTTGGAAAACTTTGACATAATGACACCAAACTTTGTGTGTACGTCTGTCACCTCACACTAAACACACCACATCGATTTGATAACAGCGCCACCTGTTGGTCAAACTTAATAAGCCATTAAATCATATCAGTAGGCGTTCTACACCATTTTTCTGTAATTTTCACTAAAATCCTCTTAATATTGCTTCCTTTTCCTTATTGTTGCAGTTGGTCTGCTGTTCCTGCCATCCTTAGCTCCTCATTTTCCGCTTTGAGTGCTTGGCCCCGTAATTGCTGCTTGCAGCTATATTTAGGGGCCAAGCACCGAAGGTGCGAAGGCACCTATTGTTTTCGTTAGAATTCTTATTATTAGGGGCCAAGCACCGAAGGTGCGTAGGCACCTATTGTATCCGTTAGCGTTCTTATTATTCTTCTTCCGTTTCTTCTTCCGCCGCAAGTCTATGGCAGCCCATAGAACCGCTTGCGGGAAAGTTGTATAATTTGGCTCACTGATAGAGGACAGTCCCAACATTAACTATAGCAAGTTTGGAGTCTCTAACTCAAACTCTCTAGCGCCACCACTTGTCCAAACTTTCACTTTCTTTTTGCTAATAACTTTTGAACCGTAAGCCATAAAATCAAAATTCCAATTTTCTCTGAATCCTTGGGTCATGCCGAGTCGAATGAACACCAAATTTCAAAAATCGTAAGGTTTCGTTTTTTTTCTAAAATTATTTGTTTGTAAAACCTACCTTTTCGAACTCGTCCTAGACGGTTTGTCTGATTTACACCAAAATTGGCTCAGATCATCTTCAGACCATGCAGGCAAAAAGTTATGGAATTCAAGTTGATTGGACAAACTGTTCTCGAATAACGCGCTAATTAATTCTACGAAAAGCGTTCAAAAATGGAAGTGAGGCCATATCTCCGCAACGCTTTGGAATATTGAGACCAAACTTGGTGTGTGTTGTAAGAAGCATGACCTGAGGCTATCTGCAGTGTTTCGTCACAGTGCCACCTAGTGGTCAGGAGTTATGAAAAATGGCTATTTTTGCTTATAACTTCTCAGTGGTTTGACCAAAAATCTCAAAACTAGTCTTGTTAGATTCGGAGGAGCATGCCGAGTCGAACCATATCCAATTTTCCCATGTCAGCCATTTTGCGTGTCGGCCATTTTGAATTTAGCTTTAAAATGCTGTATCTTGAGAACGGATTAACGTATCGTTTCGACAATAATTACAAAAATGTTCGGCACCATGCCCTGAATGTACATACCAATTTTGGGGCCAGCGCCACCTTGTGGTCAAAAGTTATAACGAAATTTCGAAAAATGCTAATAACTTCTGAAAAAAATGGCTTATTGTAATAAAAGTGATCTCAAAATATTCCTTGGGTCAGGCCGAGAACATTGATACCAATTATGCCAAAATTGGCCTAACTTCCTGTTCGCCATTTTAATGAATGTAGAAAACCTACTTTTTCGAACTCCTCCTAGACCGTTAGTCGGATTTTCACCAAATTTGACTCGGATCATCTTCAGACCATGATGACAAAAAGTTATGGATTTCGTGTCGATATTCGAAACCGTTTTCATTTAACGCATCAACGAATTTGCAGGTAAGATGCCAAAGCGCATCGGAAGCTGTATCTCTGCAAAGCTTTGAGATATTTGCACCAAATTTGGTATGTGGCATTAACACCTCACACTGATGACACCACATCAATTTGGTAGCAGCGCCACCTATTGGTCAAGAGTAATGAAGCATTCATGAACTATTCGTTTTAAAATGAACAAAAATGCTAATAACTGTAGATAGCATTAGCCTATTGTAATGAAACTGGTCTCAAAATATTCCTTGGGTCATGCCGACAACATAGATACCAATTATGCCACAGTTGTCCAAACTCCCTGTCCGCCATTTTGATTTATGTTGAAAACCTTCTTTTTTGAACTAGTCCTAGACCGTTCGTCCGATTCTCACCAAAATCGAGTCAGATCATCTTCAGACTGTGGTGACAAAAAGTTATGAATTTCATGATGATAGATGAAACCGTTTTCGTATAGCGCCTCTCTAAATTAAAGGCTATATCTTTGGAAAATTTTGGCATAATGACACCAAACTTTGTGTGCACGTTTGTCACCTCACACTAAACACACCACATGGATTTGAGAACAGCGCCACCTGTTGGTCAAACGTAATAAGCATTAAATCAAATCAGTATGCGTTCTACACCATTTTTCTGTAATTTTCACTAAAATCCTCTTAAAATTGCTTCCTTTTTGTTATTGTTGCAGTTGGTCGGTTGTTCCTGCCATCGTTAGCTCCTCATTTTCCGCTTTGAGTGCTTGGCCCCGTAATTGCTGCTTGCAGCTATATTTATTAGGGGCCAAGCACCGAAGGTGCGAAGGCACCTATTGAAACCGTTAGAATTCTTATTATTATTATTATTATTCTTCCGCCGCAAGTCTATGGCAGCCCATAGAACCGCTTGCGGGAAAGTTGTATAATTTGGCACACAAATAGAGGACAGTCTCAACTTTAACCATAGCAAGTTTGGAGTCTCTAACTCAAACTCTCTAGCGCCACCACTTGTCCAAACTTTCACTTTCTTTTTGCTAATAACTTTTGAACCGTAAGCGATAAAATCAAAATTCCAATTTTCCCTGAATCCTTGGGTCATGCCGAGTCGAATAAACACCAAATTTCAAAAATCGTAAGGATTAGTTTTTTTTCTATAATTTTTTGTTTATAAAACCTACTTTTTCGAACTCGTCCTAGACGGTTTGTCTGATTTTCACCAAAATTGGCTCAGATCATCTTCAGACCATGGAGGCAAAAAGTTATGGAATTCAAGTTGATTGGACAAACCGTTCTCGAATAATGCGCTAATTAATTCTACGAAAAGCGTTCAAAAATGGATGTGAGGCCATATCTCGGCAACGGTTTGTCGTATTGAGACCAAACTTGGTGTGTATTATAACAAGCATGACCTGACACTACTTGCAGTGTTTCGTCACAGTGCCACCTAGTGGTCAGGAGATATGTAAAGTGACTATTTTTGCTTATAACTTCTCAGTGGTTTGACCAAAAATCTCAAAACTAGTCTTGTTAGATTCGGAGGAGCATGCCGAGTCGACCCATATCCAATTTTCCCATGTCAGCCATTTTTGGTGTCGGCCATTTTGAATTTAGATTTAAAATGCTGTATCTTGAGAACGGATTAACGTATCGTTTCGACAATAATTACAAAAATGTTCGGCACCATGCCCTGAATGTACATACCAATTTTGGGGCAAGCGCCACCTTGTGGTCAAAAGTTATAACGAAATTTCGAAAAATGCTAATAACTTCTGAAAAAAATGGCTTATTGTAATAAAAGTGATCTCAAAATATTCCTTGGGTATGGCCGAGAACATTGACACCGATTATGCCAAAATTGGCCTAACTTCCTGTTCGCCATTTTGATGAATGTAGAAAACCTACTTTTTCGAACTCCTCCTAGACCGTTAGTCAGATTTTCACCAAATTTGACTCGGATCATCTTCAGACCATGCTGACAAAAAGTTATGGATTTCGTGTCGATATTCGAAACCGTTTTCATTTAACGCATCAACGAATATGCAGGTAAGATGCCAAAGCGCATCGGAAGCTGTATCTCTGCAAAGCTTTGAGATATTTGCACCAAATTTGGTATGTGACATTACCACCTCACACTGATTACACCACAAAAATTTGGTAGCAGCGCCACCTATTGGTCAAGAGTAATGAAGCATTCATTAACTATTAGTTTTAAAATGAACAAAAATGCTAATAACTGTAGATAGCATGAGCCTATTGTAATGAAACTGGTCTCAAAATATTCCTTGGGTCATGCCGACAACATAGATACCAATTATGCAACAGTTGGCCAAACTCCCTGTCCGCCATTTTGATTTATGTTGAAAACCTACTTTTTCGAACTAGTCCTAGACCGTTTGTCCGATTTTAACCAAAATCGAGTCAGATCATCTTCAGACAGTGCTGACAAAAAGTTATGGATTTCATGTTGATAGATGAATCCGTTTTCGTACAGCGCCTCTATGAATTTTAGGCTTGATGTGAAACTGACTCTAAGGCTATATCTTTGGGAAACTTTGACATAATGACACCAAACTTTGTGTGTACGTTTGTCACCTCGCACTAAAAACACTGCATCGATTTGATAACAGCGCCACCTGTTGGTCAAACCTAATAAGCCATTAAATCATATCAGTAGGCGTTCTACATCATATTTCTGTCGTTTTGACTAAAATCATCCTAAAATGGCTTCTTTTTACTAATTGTTGCAGTTGGTCTGCTGTTCCTGCCATCCTTAGCTCCTCATTTTCCGCTTTGAGTGCTTGGCCCCGTAATTGCTGCTTGCAGCTATATTTAGGGCCCGAGCACCGATGGTGTGAGGACCCTATTGGATCTGCTCCGTTTATTATTATTATTATTATTATTATTCTTCTCCAAAATGAATCGCATTTTAGAGGGCCTAAACATGCCCGAAAAGTCACGAAACTTTGCACACACATCAAACCTGGCGAAAATTTACGTCTGATATGGGGTTCAGAAGTGGGTGTGGCAAAATGGCTCGACAGCGCCACCTTTACACGTTCAGCGGTGTGCGCTTTCAACTGTGATTCACGTACATGCAAGAAAATAGGTACACACGTGTAACACACCAATACCTACAAAAAAGCCTCTTGGAGCAAAATTTTACACCCAACAGGAAGTCGGTTATTTTTAATTTTCTCAGCAAAATTTGTGTCATTTTTGCCATTTTCAGGCGTCGTACTTGAACGAACTCCTCCTAGAGATTGATTCGGATCAATGCCGAATTTGGTGAGTCCAATCTAAAGCCCTTTGTGACGTTAAATTGCGAAGATCTAGAGTTTTCATCGGAGGGCGTGTCCGTGGCGGCCTCGCAAATTTCGATGTTTCGCCATGAAAAAGGAAGTTGCTATAACTTAGGCATAAAATGTCCGATCTGTCCCAAACTTCACATGTGTTATAACACTCCTGACCTGAAGACATCTACATGCCTATATTCAGTTATAGTCATAGCGCCACCTGCAGGCAACAGGAAGTGTCATGCTGTACTCTACAACCAACTCCTCCTAGAGATTTATGCAGATCAACACCAAAATCGGTCAGTCTAATATAAAGGCCTTAGTGATGTGAAATTGTGAAGATCTTGAGTTTTCGGTAAAGGGTGTGTCCGTGGCGGCCTGACAAATTTCGAGGTCTCGCCATGGATATAAAACTTGTTATAACTCAGCCATAAAATGTCCGATTTGCCTCAGACTTCACATATTCGATAAGAGTCCTGGCCTGAATACATCTGAAGGCCAATATTCTATTATAATCACAGCGCCACCTGTTGGCAACAGGAAATGACTTGTATCAAACTCCTCCTAGAGATTTAATGATATCAACATTATATTTGGTCAGTCTGATCTAGAGGCCTTAGAGATGTTAAATTACAAAGATCTTGAGTTTTCGTTAAAGGGCGTGTCTGTGGCGGCGTGACAAAGTTTGATGTTTCGCCATGGACATAGAAGTTGTTATAACTCAGCCATAAAATGTCCGATCTGCCTCAAACTTCACAGGTTTGGTAAGAGTGCTGGCCTAAAGACACCTAAAGGCCAAAATTCAGATATTATCATAGCGCCACCTGTTGGCAGCAGGATATATCATACTTTCACTAACTCAAACATACCAAGGTCAATCTGCACCAAACTTCATATGTTTGATGAAAGTGGTGGCCTGAACACATCTACATGCCAATAATCAGTTATAGGCATAGCGCCACCAGCTGGCAGCAGGAAATTTTGGCACATTTAAGTGACTTTGACATATTTCTCCTATTTTTACTGTATTAAAAGCATACTACCCACCATTTGCTGTGTTCCTAAAGCCACCGGTCGGCGGTGAGCCCGTGTGCGAGGGCCCGTTCATCGCTGCTTGCAGCTTTAATTATTATTATTATTATTCTTCTTCCGCCGAAAGTCTATGGCAGCCCATAGAACCGATTGCGGGAAAGTTGTATAATTTGGCATACTGATAGAGGACAGTCTGAAATGTCACCATAGCCAATTTGGAGTCTCTAACTCAAACTCTCTAGCGCCACCACTTGTCCAAAGTTTCACTTTCTTTTTGCTGATAACGTTTGAACCGTAAGCCATGAAATCAAAAGTATTTTTTCTCAGAATCCTTGGGTCATGCCGAGTCGAATGAACACCAAATTTCAAAAATCCTAAGGTTTAGTTTTTTTTCTATAATTTTTGGTTTATAAAACCTACTTTTTCGAACTCGTCCTAGACGGCTTGTCTGATTTTCACCAAAATTGGCTCAGATCATCTTCAGACGATGCAGGCAAAAAGTTATGGAATTCAAGTTGATTGGACAAACCGTTCTCGAATAACGCGCTAATTAATTCTACGAAAAGCGTTCAAAAATGGAAGTGAGGCCATATATCCGCAACGCTTTGGAGTACTGAGACCAAACTTGGTGTGTGTTATAACAAGCATGACCTGAGGCTACCTGCAGTGTTTCGTCACAGTGCCACCTAGTGGTCAGGAGATATGACAAATGGCTATTTTTGCTTATAACTTCTCTGTGGTTTGACCATCAAAATCTCAAAACTGGTCTTGTTAGATTCGGAGAAGCATGCCGAGTCGAACCATATCCAATTTTCCCATATCAGCCATTTTGGATGTCGGCCATTTTGAATTTAGCATTAAAATGCTGTATCTTGAGAACGGATTAACGTATCGTTTCGACAATAATTACAAAAATGTTCGGCACCATGCCCTGAATGTACATAAAAATTTTGGGGCCAGCGCCACCTTGTGGTCAAAAGTTATAACGAAATTTCGAAAAATGCTAATAACTTCTGAAAAAAATGGCTCATTGTAATAAAAGTGATCTCAAAATATTCCTTGGGTCAGACCGAGAATATTGATACCAATTATGCCAAAATTGGCCTAACTTCCTGTTCGCCATTTTGATGAATGTAGAAAACCTACTTTTTCGAACTCCTCCTAGACCGTTAGTCGGATTTTCACCAAATTTGAATCGGATCATCTTCAGACGATGCTGACAAAAAGTTATGGATTTCGTGTCGATATTCAAAACCGTTTTCATTTAACGCATCAATGAATTTGCAGGTAAGATGCCAAAGTGCATCGGAAGCTGTATCTCTGCAAAGCTTTGAGATATTTGCACCAAATTTGGTATGTGGCATTACCACCTCACACTGATGACACCACATCAATTTGGTAGCAGCGCCACCTATTGGTCAAGAGTAATGAAGCATTCATTAACCATTAGTTTTAAAATAAACAAAAATGCTAATAACTGTAGATAGCATTAGCCTATTGTAATGAAACTGGTCTCAAAATATTCCTTGGGTCATGCCGACAACATAGATACCAATTATGCCACAGTTGGCCAAACTCCCTGTCCGCCATTTTGATTTATGTTGAAAACCTACTTTTTCGAACTAGTCCTAGACCGTTCTTCCGATTTTCACCAAAATCGAGTCAGATCATCTTCAAACTGTGCTGACAAAAAGTTATGGATTTCATGATGATAGATGAAACCGTTTTCGTATAGCGCCTCTATAAATTTAAGGCTTGATGTGAAAATGACTCTAAAAGTATATCTTTGGAAAATTTTGAAATAATGACACCAAACTTTGTGTGCACGTTTGTCACCTCACACTAAACACACCACATGGATTTGAGAACAGCGCCACCTGTTGGTCAAACGTAATAAGCATTAAATCACATCAGTAGGCGTTCTACACCATTTTTCTGTAATTTTCACTAAAATCCTCTTAAAATTGCTTCCTTTTCATTATTGTTGCAGTTGGTCTGCTGTTCCTGCCATCGTTAGCTCCTCATTTTCCGCTTTGAGTGCTTGGCCCCGTAATTGCTGCTTGCAGCTATATTTATTATTATTATTATTCTTCCGCCGCAAGTCTATGGCAGCCCATAGAACCGCTTGCGGGAAAGTTGTATAATTTGGCACACTGATAGAGGACCGTCCCAACATTAACCATAGCAAGTTTGGAGTCTCTAACTCAAACTCTCTAGCGCCACCATTTGTCCAAACTTTCACTTTCTTTTTGCTAATAACTTTTGAACCGTAAGCCACAAAATCAAAATTCCAATTTTCCCTGAATCCTTGGGTCATGCCGAGTCGAATGAACACCAAATTTCAAAAATCGTAAGGATTAGTTTTTTTTCTATAATTTTTTGTTTATAAAACCTACTTTTTCGAACTCGTCCTAGACGGTTTGTCTGATTTTCACCAAAATTGGCTCAGATCATCTACAGACCATGCAGGCAAAAAGTTATGGAATTCAAGTTGATTGGACAAACCGTTCTCGAATAACGCGCTATTTAATTCTACGAAAAGCGCGCAAAAATGGATGTAAGGCCATATCTCCGCAACGGTTTGTCGTATTGAGACCAAACTTGGTGTGTGTTATAACAAGCATGACCTGAGGCGTCCTGCAGTGTTTCGTCACAGTGCCACCTAGTGGTCAGGAGATATGAAAAATGGCTATTTTTGCTTATAACTTCTCAGTGATTTGGCCAAAAATCTCGAAACTCATTCCGTTAGATTCGGAGGAGCATGCCGAGTCGAACCATATCCAATTTTCCCAAGTCAGCCATTTTGGGTGTCGGCCATTTTGAATTTAGATTTAAAATGCTGTATCTTGAGAACGGATTAACGTATCGTTTCGACAATAATTACAAAAATGTTCGGCACCATGCCCTGAATGTACATACCAATTTTGGAGCCAGTGCCACCTTGTGGTCAAAAGTTATAACGAAATTTCTAGAAATGCTAATAACTTCTGAAAAAAATGGCTTATTGTAATAAAAGTGATCTCAAAATATTCCTTGGGTCAGACCGAGAACATTGATACCCATTATGCCAAAATTGGCCTAACTTCCTGTTCGCCATTTTGATGAATGTAGAAAACCTACTTTTTCGAACTCCTCCTAGACCGTTAGTCGGATTTTCACCAAATTTGACTCGGATCATCTTCAGACCATGCTGACAAAAAGTTATGGATTTCGTGTCGATATTCGAAACCGTTTTCATTTAACGCATCAACGAATTTGCAGGTAAGATGCCAAAGCGTATCGGAAGCTGTATCTCTGCAAAGATTTGAGATATTTGCACCAAATTTGGTATGTGGCATTACCACCTCACACTGATTACAGCACATTAATTTGGCAACAGCGCCACCTATTGGTCAAGAGTAATGAAGCATTCATTAACCATTAGTTTTAAAATGAACAAAAATGCTAATAACTGTAGATAGCATTAGCCTATTGTAATAAAACTGGTCTCAAAATATTCCTTGGGTCATGCCGACAACATAGATACCAATTATGCCACAGTTGGCCAAACTTCCTGTCCGCCATTTTGATCTATGTTGAAAACCTACTTTTTCGAACTAATCCTAGACCGTTCGTCCGATTTTCACCAAAATCGAGTCAGATCATCTTCGGACTGTGCTGACAAAAAGTTATGGATTTCATGTTGATAGATGGAACCGTTTTCGTACAGCGCCTCTATAAATTTTAGGCTTGATGTGAAAATGACTCTAAGGCTATAATTTTGGAAAACTTTGACATAATGACACCAAACTTTGTGTGTACGTTTGTCACCTCACACTAAACACACCACATCGATTTGATAACAGCGCCACCTGTTGGTCAAACCTAATAAGCCATTAAATCATATCAGTAGGCGTTCTACATAATTTTTCTGTCGTTTTGACTAAAATCATCCTAAAATGGCTTCTTTTTACTTCTTGTTGCAGTTGGTCTGCTGTTCCTGCCATCCTTAGCTCCTCATTTTCCGCTTTGAGTGCTTGGCCCCGTAATTGCTGCTTGCAGCTATATTTAGGGGCCAAGCACCGAAGGTGCGAAGGCACCTATTGAAACCGTTAGAATTCTTATTATTATTATTATTATTCTTCCGCCGCAAGTCTATGGCAGCCCATAGAACCGCTTGCGGGAAAGTTGTATAATTTGGCACACTGATAGAGGGCCGACTCAACATTAACCAGAGCAAGTTTGGAGTCTCTAACTCAAACGCTCTAGCGCCACCACTTGTCCAAACTTTTACTTTCTTTTTGCTAATAACTTTTGAACCGTAAGCCATAAAATCAAAATTCCAATTTTCCCTGAATCTTTGGGTTATGCCGAGTCGAATGAACACCAAATTTCAAAAATCCTAAGGTTTAGTTTTTTTTCTATAATTTTTTGTTTATAAAACATACTTTTTCGAACTCGTCCTAGAAGGTTTGTCTGATTTACACCAAAATTGGCTCAGATCATCTTCAGACTATGCAGGCAAAAAGTTATGGAATTCAAGTAAATTGGACTAACCGTTCTCGAATAACGCGCTAATTAATTCTACGAAAAGCGTTCAAAAATGGAAGTGAGGCCATATCTCCGCAACGGTTTGTCTTATTGAGACCAAACTTGGTGTTTGTTGTAACAAGCATGACCTGAGGCTACCTGCAGTGTTTCGTCATAGTGACACCTAGTGGTCAGGAGATATGAAAAATGGCTATTTTTGCTTATAACTTCTCAGTGGTTTGACCAAAAATCTCAAAACTGGTCTTGTTAGATTCGGAGGAGCATGCCGAGTCGAACCATATCCAATTTTCCCATGTCAGCCATTTTGGGTGTCGGCCATTTTGAATTTAGCTTTAAAATGCTGTATCTTGAGAACGGATTAACGTATCGTTTTGACAATAATTACAAAAATGTTCGGCACCAAGCCCTGAATGTACAAAAAAATTTTGGGGCCAGTGCCACCTTGTGGTCAAAAGTTATAACGAAATTTCGATAAATGCTAATAACTTCTGAAAAAAAATGGCTTATTGTAATAAAAGTAATCTCAAAATATTCCTTGGGTCAGGCCGAGAACATTGATACCAATTATGTCAAAATTGGCCTAACTTCCTGTTCGCCATTTTGATAAATGTAGAAAACCTACTTTTTCGAACTCCTCCTAGACCGTTAGTCGGATTTTCACCAAATTTGACTCGGATCATCTTCAGACCATGCTGACAAAAAGTTATGGATTTCGTGTCGATATTCGAAACCGTTTTCATTTAACGCATCAACGAATTTGCAGGTAAGATGCCAAAGCGCATCGGAAGCTGTATCTCTGCAAAGCTTTGAGATATTTGCACCAAATTTGGTATGTGGCATTAACACCTCACACTGATGACACCACATCAATTTGGTAGCAGCGCCTCCTATTGGTCAAGAGTAATGAAGCATTCATTAACTATTAGTTTTAAAATGAACAAAAATGCTAATAACTGTAGATAGCATTAGTCTATTGTAATGAAACTGGTCTCAAAATATTCCTTGGGTCATGCCGACAACATAGATACCAATTATGCAACAGTTGGCCAAACTCCCTGTCCGCCATTTTGAATTATGTTGAAAACCTACTTTTTCGAACTAGTCCTAGACCGTTTGTCCGATTTTCACCAAAATCGAGTCAGATCATCTTCAGACTGTGCTGACAAAAAGTTATGGATTTCATGTTGATAGTTGAAACCGTTTTCGTACAGCGCCTCTATAAATTTTAGGCTTGATGTGAAAATGACTCTAAGGCTATATCTTTGGAAAACTTTTACATAATGACACCAAACTTTGTGTGAACGTTTGTCATCTCACACTAAACACACCACATCGATTTGATAACAGCGCCACCTGTTGGTCAAACCTAATAAGCCATTAAATCATATCAGTAGGCGTTCTACATCACTTTTCTGTCGTTTTGACTAAAATCATCCTAAAATGGCTTCTTTTTACTTATTGTTGCAGTTGGTCTGCTGTTCCTGCCATCCTTAGCTCCTCATTTTCCGCTTTGAGTGCTTGGCCCCGTAATTGCTGCTTGCAGCTATATTTATTATTATTATTCTTCCGCCGCAAGTCTATGGCAGCCCATAGAACCGCTTGCGGGAAAGTTGTATAATTTGGCACACTGATAGAGGACCGTCCCAACATTAACCATAGCAAGTTTGGAGTCTCTAACTCAAACTCTCTAGCGCCACCACTTGTCCAAACTCTCACTTTCTTTTTGCTAATAACTTTTGAACCGAAAGTCATAAAATCAAAATTCCAATTTTCCCTGAATCCTTGGGTCATGCCGAGTCGAATGAACACCAAATTTCAAAAATCGTAAGGATTAGTTTTTTTTCTATAATTAATTGTTTGTAAAACCTACTTTTTCGAACTCGTCCTAGACGGTTTGTCTGATTTACACCAAAATTGGCTCAGATCATCTTCAGACCATGCAGGCAAAAAGTTATGGAATTCAAGTTGATTGGACAAACCGTTCTCGAATAACGCGCTAATTAATTCTACGAAAAGTGCGCAAAAACGGATGTGAGGCCATATCTCGGCAACGGTTTGTCGTATTGAGACCAAACTTGGTGTGTGTTGTAACAAGCATGACCTGAGGCTACCTGCAGTGTTTCGTCATAGTGACACCTAGTGGTCAGGAGATATGAAAAATGGCAATTTTTGCTTATAACTTCTCAGTGGTTTGACCAAAAATCTCAAAACTGGTCTTGTTAGATTCGGAGGAGCATGCCGAGTCGAACCATATCCAATTTTCCCATGTCAGCCATTTTGGGTGTCGGCCATTTTGAATTTAGCTTTAAAATGCTGTATCTTGAGAACAGATTAACGTATCGTTTCGACAATAATTACAAAAATGTTCGGCACCATGCCCTGAATGTACATACCAATTTTGGGGCCAGCGCCACCTTGTGGTCAAAAGTTATAACGAAATTTCGAAAAATGCTAATAACTTCTGAAAAAAATGGCTTATTGTAATAAAAGTGATCTCAAAATATTCCTTGGGTCAGGCCGAGAACATTGATACCAATTATGCCAAAATTGGCCTAACTTCCTGTTCGCCATTTTGATGAATGTAGAAAACCTACTTTTTCGAACTCCTCCTAGACCGTTAGTCGGATTTTCACCAAATTTGACTCGGATCATCTTCAGACCATGCTGACAAAAAGTTATGGATTTCGTGTCGATATTCGAAACCGTTTTCATTTAATGCATCAACGAATTTGCAGGTAAGATGCCAAAGCTCATCGGAAGCTGTATCTCTGCAAAGCTTTGAGATATTTGCACCAAATTTGGTATGTGGCATTAACACCCCACACTGATGACACGACATCAATTTGGTAGCAGCGCCACCTATTGGTCAAGAGTAATGAAGCATTCATTAACTATTAGTTTTAAAATGAACAAAAATGCTAATAACTGTAGATAGCATTAGCCTATTGTAATGAAACTGGTCTCAAAATATTCCTTGGGTCATGCCGACAACATAGATACCAATTATGCCACAGTTGGCCAAACTCCCTGTCCGCCATTTTGATTTATGTTGAAAACCTACTTTTTCGAACTAGTCCTAGACCGTTTGTCTGATTTTCACCAAAATCGAGTCAGATCATCTTCATACTGTGCTGACAAAAAGTTATGAATTTCATGATGATAGATGAAACCGTTTTCGTATAGCTCCTCTCTAAATTTAAGGCTTGATGTGAAAATGACTCTAAGGCTATATCTTTGGAAAATTTTGACATAATGACACCAAACATTGTGTGCACGTTTGTCACCTCACACTAAACACACCACATGGATTTGAGAACAGCGCCACCTGTTGGTCAAACGTAATAAGCATTAAATCATATCAGTAGGCGTTCTACATAATTTTTCTGTAATTTTCACAAAAATCCTCTTAAAATTGCTTCCTTTTCCTTATTGTTGCAGTTGGTCTGCTGTTCCTGCCATCCTTAGCTCCTCATTTTGCCATTTGAATGCTTGGCCCCGTAATTGCTGCTTGCAGCTATATTTAGGGGCCAAGCACCGAAGGTGCGATGGCACCTATTGTATCCGTTAGTGTTATTATTATTATTATTCATCCTCTTCCGCCGCAAGTCTATGGCAGCCCATAGAACCGCTTGCGGGAAAGTTGTATAATTTGGCACACTAATAGAGGACAGTCTCAACTTTAACCATAGCAAGTTTGGAGTCTCTAACTCAAACTCTCTAGCGCCACCACTTGTCCAAACTTTCACTGTATTTTGGCTGATAACTTTTGAACCGTAAGCCATAAAATCAAAATTCCAATTTTCTCTGAATCCTTGGGTCATGCCGAGTCGAATGAACTCCAAATTTCAAAAATCGTAAGGTTTAGTTTTTTTTATATAATTTTTTGTTTGTAAAACCTACTTTTTCGAACTCGTCCTGGACGGTTTGTCTGATTTTCACCAAAATTGGCTCAGATCATGTTCAGACCATGTTGGCAAAAAGTTATGGAATTCAAGTTGATTGGACAAATTGTTTTCGAATAACATGCAAACGAATTCTACGAAAAGCGCGCAAAAATGGATGTGAGGTCATATCTCGGCAACGGTTTGTCCTATTGAGACCAAACTTGGTGTGTGTTATTACAAGCATGACCTGAGGCGTCCTGCAGTGTTTCGTCACAGTGCCACCTAGTGGTCAGGAGATATGAAAAATGGCTATTTTTGCTTATAACTTCTCAGTGGTTTGACCAAAAATCTCAAAACTGGTCTTGTTAGATTCGGAGGAGCATGCCGAGTCGAACGATATCCAATTTTCCCATGTCAGCCATTTTGGGTGTCGGCCATTTTGAATTTAGCTTTAAAATGCTGTATCTTGAGAACGGATTAACGTATCGTTTCGACAATAATTACAAAAATGTTCGGCACCATGCCCTGAATGTACATACCAATTTTGGGGC
Source organism: Garra rufa (assembly GCF_049309525.1). NCBI lineage: Eukaryota > Metazoa > Chordata > Actinopteri > Cypriniformes > Cyprinidae > Garra > Garra rufa. The sequence continues at coordinate 641,935 of NW_027394276.1, read as the reverse complement.
CAGCGCCACCTTGTGGTCAAAAGTTATAGCGAAATTTCGAAAAATGCTAATAACTTCTGAAAAAAATGGCTTATTGTAATAAAAGAGATCTCAAAATATTCCTTGGGTCAGGCCGAGAACATTGATACCAATTATGCCAAAATTGGCCTAACTTCCTGTTCGCCATTTTGATGAATGTAGAAAACCTACTTTTTCGAACTCCTCCTAGACCGTTAGTCGGATTTTCACCAAATTTGACTCGGATCATCTTCAGACCATGCTGACAAAAAGTTATGGATTTCGTGTCGATATTCGAAACCGTTTTCATTTAACGCATCAACGAATTTGCAGGTAAGATGCCAAAGCGCATCGGAAGCTCTATCTCTGCAAAGCTTTGAGATATTTGCACCAAATTTGGTATGTGGCATTACCACCTCACACTGATTACACCACATCAATTTGGTAGCAGCGCCACCTATTGGTCAAGAGTAATGAAGCATTCATTAACCATTAGTTTTAAAATGAACAAAAATGCTAATAACTGTAGATAGCATTAGCCTATTGTAATGAAACTGGTCTCAAAATATTCCTTGGGTCATGCCGACAACATAGATACCCATTATGCCACAGTTGGCCAAACTCCCTGTCCGCCATTTTGATTTATGTTGAAAACCTACTTTTTCGAACTAGTCCTAGACTGTTTGTCCGATTTTCACCAAAATCGATTCAGATCATCTTCAGACTGTGCTGACAAAAAGTTATGGATTTCATGTTGATAGATGAAACCGTTTTCGTACAGCGCCTCTATAAATTTTAGGCTTGATGTGAAAATGACTCTAAGGCTATATCTTTGGAAAACTTTGACATAATGACACCAAACTTTGTGTGCACGTTTGTCACCTCACACTAAACACACCACATTGATTTGATAACAGCGCCACCTGTTGGTAAAACCTAATAAGCCATTAAATCATATCAGTATCATTTTTCTGTCGTTTTCACTAAAATCATCCTAAAATGGCTTCGTTTTACTTATTGTTGCAGTTGGTCTGCTGTTCCTGCCATCCTTAGCTCCTCATTTTCCGCTTTGAGTGCTTGGCCCCGTAATTGCTGCTTGCAGCTATATTTATTATTATTATTCTTCCGCCGAAAGTCTATGGCAGCCCATAGAACCGATTGCGGGAAAGTTGTATAATTTGGCATACTGATAGAGGACAGTCTGAAATGTCACCATAGCCAATTTGGAGTCTCTATCTCAAACTCTCTAGCGCCACCACTTGTCCAAAGTTTCACTTTCTTTTTGCTGATAACGTTTGAACCGTAAGCCATGAAATCAAAAGTATTTTTTCTCAGAATCCTTGGGTCATGCCGAGTCGAATGAACTCCAAAATTCAAAAATCGTAAGGTTTAGTTTTTTTTCTATAATTAATTGTTTGTAAAACCTACTTTTTCGAACTCGTCCTAGACGGTTTGTCTGATTTACACCAAAATTGGCTCAGATCATCTTCAGACCATGCAGGCAAAAAGTTATGGAATTCAAGTTGATTGGACAAACCGTTCTCGAATAACGCGCTAATTAATTCTACGAAAAGCGTTCAAAAATGGAAGTGAGGCCATATCTCCGCAACGCTTTGGAGTATTGAGACCAAACTTGGTGTGTGTTATAACAAGCATGACCTGAGGCTACCTGCAGTGTTTCGTCACAGTGCCACCTAGTGGTCAGGAGATATGAAAGTTGCCTATTTTTGCTTATAACTTCTCAGTGGTTTGACCAAAAATCTCAAAACTAGTCTTGTTAGATTCGGAGGAGCATGCCGAGTCGAACCATATCCAATTTTCCCATGTCAGCCATTTTGGGTGTCGGCCATTTTGAATTTAGTTTTAAAATGCTGTATCTTGAGAACGGATTAACGTATCGTTTCGACAATAATTACAAAAATGTTCGGCACCATGCCCTGAATGTACATACCAATTTTGGGGCCAGCGCCACCTTGTGGTCAAAAGTTCAAACTAAATTTCGAAAAATGCTAATAACTTCTGAATAAAATGGCTTATTGTAATAAAAGTGATCTCAAAATATACCTTGGGTCAGGCCGAGAACATTGATACCAATTATGCCAAAATTGGCCTAACTTCCTGTTCGCCATTTTGATTAATGTAGAAAACCTACTTTTTCGAACTCCTCCTAGACCGTTAGTCTGATTATCACCAAATTTGACTCGGATTATCTTCAGACCATGCTGACAAAAAGTTATGGATTTCGTGTCGATATTCGAAACCGTTTTCATTTAACGCATCAACGAACTTGCAGGTAAGATGCCAAAGCGCATCGGAAGCTGTATCTCTGCAAAGCTTTGAGATATTTGCACCAAATTTGGTATGTGGCATTACCACCTCACACTGATTACACCACATAAATTTGGTAGCAGCGCCACCTATTGGTCAAGAGTAATGAAGCATTTATTAACCATTAGTTTTAAAATGAACAAAAATGCTAATAACTGTAGATAGCATTAGCCTATTGTAATGAAACTGGTCTCAAAATATTCCTTGGGTCATGCCGACAACATAGATACCAATTATGCAACAGTTGGCCAAACTCCCTGTCTGCCATTTTGATCTATGTTGAAAACCTACTTTTTCGAACTAGTCCTAGACCGTTCGTCCGATTCTCACCAAAATTGAGTCAGATCATCTTCAGACTGTGCTGACAAAAAGTTATGGATTTCATGTTGATAGATGAAACCGTTTTCGGATAGCGCCTCTACAAATTTTAGGCTTGATGTGAAAATGACTCTAAGGCTATATCTTTGGAAAACTTTGACATAATGACACCAAACTTTGTGTGCACGTTTGTCACCTCACACTAAACACACCACATGGATTTGAGAACAGCGCCACCTGTTGGTCAAACGTAATAAGCATTAAATCATATCAGTAGGCTTTCTACACCATTTTTCTGTAATTTTCACTAAAATCCTCTCAAAATTGCTTCCTTTTCGTTATTGTTGCAGTTGGTCTGCTGTTCCTGCCATCCTTAGCTCCTCATTTCCGCTTTGATTGCTTGGCCCCGTAATTGCTGCTTGCAGCTATATTTATTATTATTCTTCTTCCGCCGCAAGTCTATGGCAGCCCATAGAACCGCTTGCGGGAAAGTTGTATAATTTGGCACACTAATAGTGGACCGTCCCAACATTAACCATAGCAAGTTTGGAGTCTCTAACTCAAACTTTCTAGCGCCACCACTTGTCCAAACTTTCACTTTCTTTTTGCTAATAACTTTTGAACCGTAAGCCATAAAATCAAAATTCCAATTTTCCCTGAATCCTTGGGTCATGCCGAGTCGAATGAACACCAAATTTCAAAAATCGTAAGGATTAGTTTTTTTTCTAAAATTTTTTGTTTATAAAACCTACTTTTTCGAACTCGTCCTAGACGGTTTGTCTGATTTTCACCAAAATTGGATCAGATCATCTTCAGACCATGCAGGCAAAAAGTTATGGAATTCAAGTTGATTGGACAAACCGTTCTCGAATAACGCGCTAATTAATTCTGCGAAAAGTGCGCAAAAACGGATGTGAGGCCATATCTCCGCAACGGTTTGTCTTATTGAGACCAAACTTGGTGTGTGTTGTAACAAGCATGACCTGAGGCTACCTGCAGTGTTTCGTCACAGTGCCACCTAGTGGTCAGGAGATATGAAAAATGGCTATTTTTGCTTATAACTTCTCAGTGGTTTGACCAAAAATCTCAAAACTGGTCTTGTTAGATTCGGAGGAGCATGCCGAGTCGACCCATATCCAATTTTCCCATGTCAGCCATTTTGGGTGTCGGCCATTTTGAATTTAGCTTTAAAATGCTGTATCTTGAGAACGGATTAACGTATCGTTTCGACAATAATTACAAAAATGTTCGGCACCATGCCCTGAATGTACATACCAATTTTGGGGCCAGCGCCACCTTGTGGTCAAAAGTTATAACGAAATTTCTAAAAATGCTAATAATTTCTGAAAAAAATGGCTTATTGTAATAAAAGTGATCTCAAAATATTCCTTGGGTCAGGCCGAGAACATTGATACCAATTATGCCAAAATTGGCCTAACTTCCTGTTCGCCATTTTGATGAATGTAGAAAACCTACTTTTTCGATCTCCTCCTAGACCGTTTGTCGGATTTTCACCAAATTTGACTCGGATCATCTTCAGACCATGCTGACAAAAAGTTATGGATTTCGTGTCGATATTCGAAACCGTTTTCATTTAACGCATCAACGAATTTGCAGGTAAGATGCCAAAGCGCATCGGAAGCTGTATCTCTGCAAAGCTTTGAGATATTTGCACCAAATTTGGTATGTGGCATTACCACATCACACTGATTACACCACATAAATTTGGTAGCAGCGCCACCTATTGGTCAAGAGTAATGAAGCATTCATTAACCATTAGTTTTAAAATGAACAAAAATGCTAAGAACTGTAGATAGCATTAGCCTATTGTGATGAAACTGGTCTCAAAATATTCCTTGGGTCATGCCGACAACATAGATACCAATTATGCCACAGTTGGCCAAACTCCCTGTCCGCCATTTTGATTCATGTTGAAAACCTACTTTTTAGAACTAGTCCTAGACCGTTCGTCCGATTCTCACCAAAATTGAGTCAGATCATCTTCGGACTGTGCTGACAAAAAGTTATGAATTTCATGATGTTAGATGAAACCGTTTTCGTATAGCGCCTCTCTAAATTTAAGGCTTGATGTGAAAATGACTCTAAGGCTATATCTTTGGAAAATTTGGACATAATGACACCAAACTTTGTGTGCACGTTTGTCACCTCACACTAAACAAACCACATGGATTTGAGAACAGCGCCACCTGTTGATCAAACCTAATAAGCCATTAAATCATATCAGTAGGCGTTCTACATTATTTTTCTGTCGTTTTGACTAAAATCATCTTATATTGCTTTCTTTTACTTATTGTTGCAGTTGGTCTGCTGTTCCTGCCATCCTTAGCTCCTCATTTTCCGCTTTGAGTGCTTGGCCCCGTAATTGCTGCTTGCAGCTATATTTAGGGGCCAAGCACCGAAAGGTGCGATGGCACCTATTGTATCCGTTAGTGTTATTATTATTATTATTCATCCTCTTCCGCCGCAAGTCTATGGCAGCCCATAGAACCGCTTGCGGGAAAGTTGTATAATTTGGCACACTAATAGAGGACAGTCTCAACTTTAACCATAGCAAGTTTGGAGTCTCTAACTCAAACTCTCTAGCGCCACCACTTGTCCAAACTTTCACTTTATTTTGGCTGATAACTTTTGAACCGTAAGCCATAAAATCAAAATTCCAATTTTCTCTGAATCCTTGGGTCATGCCGAGTCGAATGAACACCAAATTTCAAAAATCGTAAGGTTTACTTTTTTTTATATAATTTTTTGTTTGTAAAACCTACTTTTTCGAACTCGTCCTAGACGGTTTGTCTGATTTTCACCAAAATTGGCTCAGATCATGTTCAGACCATGGCGGCAAAAAGTTATGGAATTCAAGTTGATTGGACAAATTGTTTTCGAATAACATGCAAACGAATTCTACGAAAAGCACGCAAAAATGGATGTGTGGCCATATCTCGGCAACGGTTTGTTGTATTGAGACCAAACTTGGTGTGTGTTATAACAAACATTACCTGAGGATACCTACTGTGTTTCGTCACAGTGCCACCTAGTGGTCAGGAGATATGAAAAATGGCTATTTTTGCTTATAACTTCTCAGTGGTTTGACCAAAAATCTCAAAACTGGTCTTGGTAGATTCGGAGGAGCATGCCGAGTCGAACCATATCCAATTTTCCCATGTCAGCCATTTTGGGTGTCGGCCATTTTGAATTTAGCTTTAAAATGCTGTATCTTGAGAACGGATTAACGTATCGTTTCGACAATAATTACAAAAATGTTCGGCACCATGCCCTGAATGTACTTACAAATTTTGGGGCCAGCGCCACCTTGTGGTCAAAAGTTATAACGAAATTTCGAAAAATGCTAATAACTTCTGAAAAAAATGGCTTATTGTAATAAAAGTGAACTCAAAATATTCCTTGGGTCAGGCCGAGAACATTGATACCAATTATGCCAAAATTGGCCTAACTTCCTGTTCGCCATTTTGATGAATGTAGAAAACCTACTTTTTCGAACTCCTCCTAGACCGTTTGTCGGATTTTCACCAAATTTGACTCGGATCATCTTCAGACCATGCTGACAAAAAGTTATGGATTTCGTGTCGATATTCGAAACCGTTTTCATTTAATGCATCAACGAATTTGCAGGTAAGATGCCAAAGTGCATCGGAAGCTGTATCTCTGCAAAGCTTTGAGATATTTGCACCAAATTTGGTATGTGGCATTACCACCTCACACTGATTACACCACATAAATTTGGTACCAGCGCCACCTATTGGTCAAGAGTAATGAAGCATTTATTAACCATTAGTTTTAAAATGAACAAAAATGATAATAACTGTAGATAGCATTAGCCTATTGTAATGAAACTGGTCTCAAAATATTCTTTGGGTCATGCCGACAACATAGATACCAATTATGCCACAGTTGGCCAAACTCCCTGTCCGCCATTTTGATTTATGTTGAAAACCTACTTTTTCGAACTAGTCCTAGACCGTTCGTCCGATTTTCACCAAAATCGAGTCAGATCATCTTCAGACTGTGCTGACAAAAAGTTATGGATTTCATGTTGATAGATGAAACCGTTTTCGTACAGCGCCTCTATAAATTTTAGGCTTGATGTGAAAATGGCTCTGTGGCTTTATCTTTGGAAAACTTTGACATAATGACACCAAACTTTGTGTGTATGTTTGTCACCTCACACTAAACACACCACATCGATCTGATAACAGCGCCACCTGTTGGTCAAAGATAATAAGCTATTAAATCATATCAATAGGCGTTCTACATAATTTTTCTGTAATTTTCACTAAAATCCTCTCAAAATTGCTTCCTTTTCCTTATTGTTGCATTTGGTCTGCTGTTCCTGCCATCCTTAGCTCCTCATTTTCCGCTTTGAGTGCTTGGCCCCGTAATTGCTGCTTGCAGCTATATTTAGGGGCCAAGCACCGAAGGTGCGAAGGCACCTATTGAAACCGTTAGAATTCTTATTATTAGGGGCCAAGCACCGAAGGTGCGAAGGCACCTATTGTATCCGTTAGAATTCTTATTATTAGGGGCCAAGCACCGAAGGTGCGAAGGCACCTATTGTATCCGTTAGAATTCTTATTATTATTATTATTCCGCCGCAAGTCTATGGCAGCCCATAGAACCGCTTGCGGGAAAGTTGTATAATTTGGCACACTGATAGAGGACCGTCCCAACATTAACCATAGCAAGTTTGGAGTCTCTAACTCAAACTCTCTAGCGCCACCACTTGTCCAAACTTTCACTTTCTTTTTGCTAATAACTTTTGAACCGTAAGCCACAAAATCAAAATTCCAATTTTCCCTGAATCCTTGGGTCTTGCCGAGTCGAATGAACACCACATTTCAAAAATCCTAAGGTTTAGTTTTTTTTCTATAATTTTTTGATTATAAAACATACTTTTTCGAACTCGTCCTAGACGGTTTGTCTGATTTTCACCAAAATTGGCTCAGATCATCTTCAGACGATGCAGGCAAAAAGTTATGGAATTCAAGTTGATTGGACAAACCGTTCTCGAATAACGCGCTAATTAATTCTATGAAAAACGCGCAAAAATGGATGTGAGGCCATATCTTGGCAATGCTTTGGAGTATTGAGTCCAAACTTGGTGTGTGTTATAACAAGCATGACCTGAGGCTACCTGCTGTGTTTCGTCACAGTGCCACCTAGTGGTCAGAAGATATGAAAAATGGCTATTTTTGATTATAACTTCTCAGTGGTTTGACCAAAAATCTCGAAACTCGTCCCGTTAGATTAGGAGGAGCATGCCGAGTCGAACCATATCCAATTTTCCCATGTCAGCCATTTTGTGTGTCGGCCATTTTGAATTTAGATTTAAAATGCTGTATCTTGAGAACGGATTAACGTATCGTTTCGACAATAATTACAAAAATGTTCGGCACCATGCCCTGAATGTACATACCAATTTTGGGGCCAGCGCCACCTTGTGGTCAAAAGTTATAACTAAATTTCGAAAAATGCTAATAACTTCTGAAAAAAATGGCTTATTGTAATAAAAGTGATCTCAAAATATTCCTTGGGTCAGACCGAGAACATTGATACCCATTATGCCAAAATTGGCCTAACTTCCTGTTCGCCATTTTGATGAATGTAGAAAACCTACTTTTTCGAACTCCTCCTAGACCGTTAGTCGGATTTTCACCAAATTTGACTCGGATCATCTTCAGACCATGCTGACAAAAAGTTATGGATTTCGTGTCGATATTCGAAACCGTTTTCATTTAACGCATCAACGAATTTGCAGGTAAGATGCCAAAGCGAATCAGAAGCTGTATCTCTGCAAAGCTTTGAGATATTTGCACCAAATTTGGTATGTGGCATTAACACCTCACACTGATGACACCACATCAATTTGGTAGCAGCGCCACCTATTGGTCAAGAGTAATGAAGCATTCATTAACTATAAGTTTTAAAATGAACAAAAATGCTAATAACTGTAGATAGCATGAGCCTACTGTAATGAAACTGGTCTCAAAATATTCATTGGGTCCAGCCGACAACATAGATACCAATTATGCCACAGTTGGCCAAACTTCCTGTCCGCCATTTTGATTTATGTCGAAAACATACTTTTTCAAACAAGTCCTAGACCGTTTGTCCGATTTTCACCAAAATCGAGTCAGATCATCTTCAGACTGTGCTGACAAAAAGTTATGGATTTCATGTTGATAGTTGAAACCGTTTTCGTACAGCACCTCTATAAATTTTAGGCTTGATGTGAAAATGACTCTAAGGCTATATCTTTGGAAAACTTTGACATAATGACACCAAACTTTGTGTGCACGTTTGTCACCTCACACTAAACACACCACATGGATTTGAGAACAGCGCCACCTGTTGGTCAAACCTAATAAGCCATTAAATCATATCAGTAGGCTTTCTACACCATTTTTCTGTAATTTTCACTAAAATCCTCTCAAAATTGCTTCCTTTTCGTTATTGTTGCAGTTGGTCTGCTGTTCCTGCCATCCTTAGCTCCTCATTTCCGCTTTGATTGCTTGGCCCCGTAATTGCTGCTTGCAGCTATATTTATTATTATTATTCTTCTTCCGCCGCAAGTCTATGGCAACCCATAGAACCGATGGCGGGAAAGTTGTATAAATTTGCATACTGTTAGAGGACAGTCTGAAATGTCAGCATAGCCAATTTGGAATCTCTAACTCAAACTCTCTAGCGCCACCACTTCTCCAAAGTTTCACTTTCTTTTTGCTGATAACGTTTGAACCGTAAGCCATAAAATCTAAAGTATTTTTTCTCAGAATCCTTGGGTCATGCCGAGTCGAATGAACACCAAATTTCAAAAATCCTAAGGTTTAGTTTTTTTTCTATAATTTTTTGTTTATAAAACCTACTTTTTCGAACTCGTCCTAGACGGTTTGTCTGATTTTCACCAAAATTGGCTCAGATCATCTTCAGACCATGCTGGCAAAAAGTTATGGATTTCATGATGATAGATGAAACCGTTTTCGTATAGCACCTCTATAAATTTAAGGCTTGATGTGAAAATGACTCTAAGGCTATATCTTTGGAAAACTTTGACATAATGACACCAAACTTTGTGTGTATGTCTGTCACCTCACACTAAACACACCACATCGATTTGATAACAGCGCCACCTGTTGGTCAAACCTAATAAGCCATTAAATCATATCAGTAGGCGTTCTACACCATTTTTCTGTAATTTTCACTAAAATCCTCTCAAAATTGCTTCCTTTTCGTTATTGTTGCAGTTGGTCTGCTGTTCCTGCCATCCTTAGCTCCTCATTTCCGCTTTGATTGCTTGGCCCCGTAATTGCTGCTTGCAGCTATATTTATTATTATTAGGGGCCAAGCACCGAAGGTGCGAAGGCACCTATTGTATCCGTTAGAATTCTTCTTCTTCTTATTATTATTATTATTATTATTATTATTATTATTATTATTATTCCGCCGCAAGTCTATGGCAGCCCATAGAACCGATTGCGGGAAAGTTGTATAATTTGGCACACTGATAGAGGGCCGACTCAACATTAACCATAGCAAGTTTGGAGTCTCTAATTCAAACTCTCTAGCGCCACCACTTGTCCAAACTTTCACTTTCTTTTTGCTAATAACTTTTGAACCGTAAGCCATAAAATCAAAATTCCAATTTTCCCTGAATCCTTGGGTCATGCCGAGTCGAATGAACACCAAATTTCAAAAATCCTAAGGTTTAGTTTTTTTTCTATAATTTTTTGTTTATAAAACCTACTTTTTCGAACTCGTCCTAGACGGTTTGTCTGATTTTCACCAAAATTGGCTCAGATCATCTTCAGACCATGCAGGCAAAAAGTTATGGAATTCAAGTTGATTGGACAAAACGTTCTCGAATAACGCGCTAATTAATTCTACGAAAAGCGCGCAAAAATGGATGTGAGGCCGTATCTCGGCAAAGGTTTGTCGTATTGAGACCAAACTTGGTGTGTGTTATAACAAGCATGACCTGAGGCTACCTGCAGTGTTTCGTCACAGTGCCACCTAGTGGTCAGGAGATATGAAAAATGGCTATTTTTGCTTATAACTTCTCAGTGGTTTGACCAAAAATCTCAAAACTGGTCTTGTTAGATTCGGAGGAGCATGCCGAGTCGACCCATATCCAATTTTCCCATGTCAGCCATTTTGGGTGTCGGCCATTTTGAATTTAGCTTTAAAACGCTGTATCTTGAGAACGGATTAACGTATCGTTTTGGCAATAATTACAAAAATGTTCGGCACCATGCCCTGAATGTACATAAAAATTTTGGGGCCAGCGCCACCTTGTGGTCAAAAGTTATAACGAAATTTCGAAAAATGCTAATAACTTCTGAAAAAAATGGCTTATTGTAATAAAAGTGATCTCAAAATATTCCTTGGGTCAGGCCGAGAACATTGATACCAATTATGCCAAAATTGGCCTAACTTCCTGTTCGCCATTTTGACGAATGTAGAAAACCTACTTTTTCGAACTCCTCCTAGACCGTTAGTCGGATTTTCACCAAATTTGACTCGGATCATCTTCAGACCATGCTGACAAAAAGTTATGGATTTCGTGTCGATATTCGAAATCGTTTTCATTTAACGCATCAACGAATTTGCAGGTAACATGCCAAAGCGCATCGGAAGCTGTATCTCTGCAAAGCTTTGAGATATTTGCACCAAATTTGGTATGTGGCATTAACACCTCACACTGATGACACCACATCAATTTGGTAGCAGCGCCACCTATTGGTCAAGAGTAATGAAGCATTCACTAACCATTAGTTTTAAAATGAACAAAAATGCTAATAACTGTAGATCGCATTAGCCTATTGTAATGAAACTGGTCTGAAAAAAATTCCTTGGGTCATGCCGACAACATAGATACCAATTATGCAACAGTCGGCCAAACTCCCTGTCCGCCATTTTGATCTATGTTGAAAACCTACTTTTTCGAACTAGTCCTAGACCGTTCGTCCGATTTTCACCAAAATCGCGTCAGATCATCTTCAGACTGTGCTGACATAAAGTTATGGATTTCATGTTGATAGATGAAACCGTTTTCGGATAGCGCCTCTACAAATTTTAGGCTTGATGTGAAAATGAGTCTAAGGCTATATCTTTGGAAAATTTTGACATAATGACACCAAACTTTGTGTGCACGTTTGTCACCTCACACTAAACACACCACATGGATTTGAGAACAGCGCCACCTGTTGGTCAAACGTAATAAGCATTAAATCAAATCAGTATGCGTTCTACACCATTTTTCTGTAATTTTCACTAAAATCCTCTTAAAATTGCTTTCTTTTTGTTATCGTTGCAGTTGGTCGGTTGTTCCTGCCATCCTTAGCTCCTCATTTTCCGCTTTGAGTGCTTGGCCCCGTAATTGCTGCTTGCAGCTATATTTATTAGGGGCCAAGCACCGAAGGTGCGAAGGCACCTATTGTATCCGTTAGAATTCTTATTATTATTATTATTCCGCCGCAAGTCTATGGCAGCCCATAGAACCGCTTGCGGGAAAGTTGTATAATTTGGCACACTGATAGAGGACCGTCCCAACATTAACCATAGCAAGTTTGGAGTCTCTAACTCAAACTCTCTAGCGCCACCACTTGTCCAAACTTTCACTTTCTTTTTGCTAATAACTTTTGAACCGTAAGCCACAAAATCAAAATTCCAATTTTCCCTGAATCCTTGGGTCTTGCCGAGTCGAATGAACACCACATTTCAAAAATCCTAAGGTTTAGTTTTTTTTCTATAATTTTTTGATTATAAAACATACTTTTTCGAACTCGTCCTAGACGGTTTGTCTGATTTTCACCAAAATTGGCTCAGATCATCTTCAGACGATGCAGGCAAAAAGTTATGGAATTCAAGTTGATTGGACAAACCGTTCTCGAATAACGCGCTAATTAATTCTATGAAAAACGCGCAAAAATGGATGTGAGGCCATATCTTGGCAATGCTTTGGAGTATTGAGTCCAAACTTGGTGTGTGTTATAACAAGCATGACCTGAGGCTACCTGCTGTGTTTCGTCACAGTGCCACCTAGTGGTCAGAAGATATGAAAAATGGCTATTTTTGATTATAACTTCTCAGTGGTTTGACCAAAAATCTCGAAACTCGTCCCGTTAGATTAGGAGGAGCATGCCGAGTCGAACCATATCCAATTTTCCCATGTCAGCCATTTTGTGTGTCGGCCATTTTGAATTTAGATTTAAAATGCTGTATCTTGAGAACGGATTAACGTATCGTTTCGACAATAATTACAAAAATGTTCGGCACCATGCCCTGAATGTACATACCAATTTTGGGGCCAGCGCCACCTTGTGGTCAAAAGTTATAACTAAATTTCGAAAAATGCTAATAACTTCTGAAAAAAATGGCTTATTGTAATAAAAGTGATCTCAAAATATTCCTTGGGTCAGACCGAGAACATTGATACCCATTATGCCAAAATTGGCCTAACTTCCTGTTCGCCATTTTGATGAATGTAGAAAACCTACTTTTTCGAACTCCTCCTAGACCGTTAGTCGGATTTTCACCAAATTTGACTCGGATCATCTTCAGACCATGCTGACAAAAAGTTATGGATTTCGTGTCGATATTCGAAACCGTTTTCATTTAACGCATCAACGAATTTGCAGGTAAGATGCCAAAGCGAATCAGAAGCTGTATCTCTGCAAAGCTTTGAGATATTTGCACCAAATTTGGTATGTGGCATTAACACCTCACACTGATGACACCACATCAATTTGGTAGCAGCGCCACCTATTGGTCAAGAGTAATGAAGCATTCATTAACTATAAGTTTTAAAATGAACAAAAATGCTAATAACTGTAGATAGCATGAGCCTATTGTAATAAAACTGGTCTCAAAATATTCCTTGGGTCATGCCGACAACATAGATACCAATTATGAAACAGTTGGCCAAACTCCCTGTCCGCCATTTTGATTTATGTTGAAAACCTACTTTTTCGAACTAGTCCTAGACCGTTCGTCCGATTTCCACCAAACTCGAGTCAGATCATCTTCAGACTGTGCTGACAAAAAGTTATGGATTTCATGATGATAGATGAAACCGTTTTCGTATAGCGCCTCTATAAATTTAAGGCTTCATGTGAAAATGACTCTAAGGCTATATCTTTGGAAAATTTTGACATAATGACACCAAACTTTGTGTGCACGTTTGTCACCTCACACTAAACACACCACATGGATTTGAGAACAGCGCCACCTGTTGGTCAAACGTAATAAGCATTAAATCATATCAGTAGGCTTTCTACACCATTTTTCTGTAATTTTCACTAAAATCCTCTTAAAATTGCTTCCGTTTCCTTATTGTTGCAGTTGGTCTGCTGTTCCTGCCATCCTTAGCTCCTCATTTTCCGCTTTGAGTGCTTGGCCCCGTAATTGCTGCTTGCAGCTATATTTAGGGGCCAAGCACCGAAGGTGCGAAGGCACCTATTGTATCCGTTAGAATTCTTATTATTATTATTATTCCGCCGCAAGTCTATGGCAGCCCATAGAACCGCTTGCGGGAAAGTTGTATAATTTGGCACACTGATAGTGGACCGTCCCAACATTAACCATAGCAAGTTTGGAGTCTCTAACTCAAACTCTCTAGCGCCACCACTTGTCCAAACTTTCACTTTCTTTTTGCTAATAACTTTTGAACCGTAAGCCACAAAATCAAAATTCCAATTTTCCCTGAATCCTTGGGTCATGCCGAGTCGAATGAACACCAAATTTCAAAAATACTAAGGTTTAGTTTTTTTTCTATAATTTTTTGTTTATAAAACCTACTTTTTCGAACTCGTCCTAGACGGTTTGTCTGATTTTCACCAAAATTGGCTCAGATCATCTTCAGACCATGCAGGCAAAAAGTTATGGAATTCAAGTTGATTGGACAAACCGTTCTCGAATAACCCGCTAATTAATTCTACGAAAAGTGCGCAAAAACGGATGTGAGGCCATATCTCCGCAACGCTTTAGAGTATTGAGACCAAACTTGGTGTGTGTAATAACAAGCATGACCTGAGGCTACCTGCAGTGTTTCGTCACAGTGCCACCTAGTGGTCAGGAGATATGAAAACTGGCTATTTTTGCTTATAACTTCTCAGTGGTTTGACCAAAAATCTCAAAACTGGTCTTGTTAGATTCGGAGGAGCATGCCGAGTCGAACCATATCCAATTTTCCCATGTCAGCCATTTTGGGTGTCGGCCATTTTGAATTTAGTTTTAAAATGCTGTATCTTGAGAACGGATTGACGTATCGTTTTGACAATAATTACAAAAATGTTCGGCACCATGCCCTGAATGTACATACCAATTTTGGGGCCAGCGCCACCTTGTGGTCAAAAGTTATAACGAAATTTCGAAAAATGCTAATAACTTCTGATAAAAATGGCTTATTGTAATAAAAGTGATCTCAAAATATTCCTTGGGTCAGGCCGAGAACATTGATACCAATTATGCCAAAACTGGCTTAACTTCCTGTTCGCCATTTTGATGAATGTAGAAAACCTACTTTTTCGAACTCCTCCTAGACCGTTAGTCGGATTTTCACCAAATTTGACTCGGATCATCTTCAGACCATGCTGACAAAAAGTTATGGATTTCGTGTCGATATTCGAAACCGTTTTCATTTAACGCATCAACGAATTTGCAGGTAAGATGCCAAAGCGCATCGGAAGCTGTATCTCTGCAAAGCTTTGAGATATTTGCACCAAATTTGGTATGTGGCATTAACACCCAACACTGATGACACCACATCAATTTGGTAGCAGCGCCACCTATTGGTCAAGAGTAATGAAGCATTCATTAACCATTAGTTTTAAATTGAACAAAAATGCTAATAACTGTAGATAGCATTAGCGTATTGTAATGAAACTGGTCTCAAAATATTCCTTGGGTCATGCCGACAACATAGATACCAATTTTGCCACAGTTGGCCAAACTCCCTGTCCGCCATTTTGATCTATGTTGAAAACCTACTTTTTAGAACTAGTCCTAGACCGTTCGTCCGATTCTCACCAAAATTGAGTCAGATCATCTTCAGACTGTGCTGACAAAAAGTTATGGATTTCATGTTGATAGTTGAAACCGTTTTCGTACAGCACCTCTATAAATTTTAGGCTTGATGTGAAAATGACTCTAAGGCTATATCTTTGGAAAACTTTGACATAATGACACCAAACTTTGTGTGAACGTTTGTCATCTCACACTAAACACACCACAACGATTTGATAACAGCGCCACCTGTTGGTCAAACCTAACAAGCCATTAAATCATATCAGTAGGCGTTCTACATATTTTTTCTGTCGTTTTGAATAAAATCATCCTAAAATGGCTTTTTTTTACTTATTGTTGCAGTTGGTCTGCTGTTCCTGCCATCCTTAGCTCCTCATTTTCCGCTTTGAGTGCTTGGCCCCGTAATTGCTGCTTGCAGCTATATTTATTAGGGGCCAAGCACCGAAGGTGCGAAGGCACCTATTGAAACCGTTAGAATTCTTATTATTATTATTATTATTCTTCCGCCGCAAGTCTATGGCAGCCCATAGAACCGCTTGCGGGAAAGTTGTATAATTTGGAACACTGATAGAGGGCCGACTCAACATTAACCATAGCAAGTTTGGAGTCTCTAACTCAAACTCTCTAGCGCCACCACTTGTCCAAACTTTCACCTTCTTTTTGTTAATAACTTTTGAACCGTAAGCCATAAAATCAAAATTCCAATTTTCCCTGAATCCTTGGGTCAAGCCGAGTCGAATGAACACCAAATTTCAAAAATCGTAAGGTTTCGTTTTTTTTATATAATTTTTTGTTTGTAAAACCTACTTTTTCGAACTCGTCCTAGACGGTTTGTCTGATTTTGACCAAAATTGGCTCAGATCATCTTCAGACCATGCAGGCAAAAAGTTATGGAATTCAAGTTGATTGGACAAACCGTTCTCGAATAACGCGCTAATTAATTCTACGAAAAGCGTTCAAAAATGGAAGTGAGGCCATATCTCCGCAACGCTTTGGAATATTGAGACCAAACTTGGTGTGTGTTGTAACAAGCAAGACCTGAGGCTACCTGCAGTGTTTCGTCACAGTGCCACCTAGTGGTCAGGAGTTATGAAAAATGGCTATTTTTGCTTATAACTTCTCAGTGGTTTGACCAAAAATCTCAAAACTGGTCTTGTTAGATTCGGAGGAGCATGCCGAGTCGACCCATATCCAATTTTCCCATGTCAGCCATTTTGGGTGTCGGCCATTTTGAATTTCGCTTTAAAATGCTGTATCTTGAGAACGGATTAACGTATCGTTTCGACAATAATTACAAAAATGTTCGGCACCATGCCCTGAATGTACATACGAAATGTGGGATCAGCGCCACCTTGTGGTCAAAAGTTATAACGAAATTTCGAAAAATGCTAATAACTTCTGAAAAAAATGGCTTATTGTAATAAAAGTTATCTCAAAATATTCCTTGGGTCAGGCCGAGAATATTGATACCCATTATGCCAAAATTGGCATAACTTCCTGTTCGCCATTTTGATGAATGTAGAAAACCTACTTTTTCGAACTCCTCCTAGACCGTTAGTCGGATTTTCACCAAATTTGACTCGGATCATCTTCAGACCATGCTGACAAAAAGTTATGGATTTCGTGTCGATATTCGAAACCGTTTTCATTTAACGCATCAACGAATTTGCAGGTAAGATGCCAAAGCGCATCGGAAGCTGTATCTCTGCAAAGCTTTGAGATATTTGCACCAAATTTGGTATGTGTCATTACCACCTCACACTGATTACACCACATCAATTTGGTAGCAGCGCCACCTATTGGTCAAGAGTAATGAAGCATTCATTAACCATTAGTTTTAAAATGAACAAAAATGCTAATAACTGTAGATAGCATTAGCCTATTGTAATGAAACTGGTCTCAAAATATTCCTTGGGTCATGCCGACAACACAGATACCAATTATGCCACAGTTGGCCAAACTTCCTTTCCGCCATTTTGATCTATGTTGAAAACCAACTTTTTAGAACTAGTCCTAGACCGTTCGTCCGATTCTCACCAAAATTGAGTCAGATCATCTTCAGACTGTGCTGACATAAAGTTATGAATTTCATGATGATAGATGAAACCGTTTTCGTATAGCGCCTCTCTAAATTTAAGGATTGATGTGAAAATGACTCTAAGGCTATATCTTTGGAAAATTTTGACATAATGACACCAAACTTTGTGTGCACGTTTGTCACCTCACACTAAACACACCACATGGATTTGAGAACAGCGCCACCTGTTGGTCAAACGTAATAAGCATTAAATCAAATCAGTATGCGTTCTACACCATTTTTCTGTAATTTTCACTAAAATCCTCTTAAAATTGGTTCCTTTTCGTTATTGTTGCAGTTGGTCGGTTGTTCCTGCCATCGTTAGCTCCTCATTTTCCGCTTTGAGTGCTTGGCCCCGTAATTGCTGCTTGCAGCTATATTTAGGGGCCAAGCACCGAAGGTGCGATGGCACCTATTGTATCCGTTAGTGTTATTATTATTCTTCCTCTTCCGCCGCAAGTCTATGGCAGCCCATAGAACCGCTTGCGGGAAAGTTGTATAATTTGGCACACTGATAGAGGACCGTGCCAACATTAACCATAGCAAGTTTGGAGTCTCTAACTCAAACTCTCTAGCGCCACCACTTGTCCAAACTTTCACTTTCTTTTTGCTAATAACTTTTGAACCGTAAGCCATAAAATCAAAATTCCAATTTTCCCTGAATCCTTGGGTCATGCCGAGTCGATTTAACACCAAATTTCAAAAATCGTAAGGTTTAGTTTTTTTTATATAATTTATTGTTTGTAAAATCTACTTTTTCGAACTCGTCCTAGACGGTTTGTCTGATTTTCACCAAAATTGGCTCAGATCATCTTCAGACCATGCAGGTAAAAAGTTATTGAATTCAAGTTGATTGGACAAACCGTTCTCGAATAACGCGCTAATTAATTCTACGAAAAGTGCGCAAAAACGGATGTGAGGCCATATCTCCGCAACGGTTTGTTTTATTGAGACCAAACTTGGTATGTGTTGTAACAAGCATGACCTGAGGCTACCTGCAGTGTTTCGTCATAGTGACACCTAGTGGTCAGGAGATATGAAAAATTGCTATTTTTGCTTATAACTTCTCAGTGGTTTGACCAAAAATCTCAAAAGTGGTCTTGTTAGATTCGGAGGATCATGCCGAGTCGAACCATATCCAATTTTCCCATGTCAGCCATTTTGGGTGTCGGCCATTTTGAATTTAGTTTTAAAATGCTGTATCTTGAGAACGGATTGACGTATCGTTTTGACAATAATTACAAAAATGTTCGGCACCATGCCCTGAATGTACATACCAATTTTGGGGCCAGCGCCACCTTGTGGTCAAAAGTTATAACGAAATTTCGAAAAATGCTAATAACTTCTGAAAAAAATGGCTTATTGTAATAAAAGTTATCTCAAAATATTCCTTGGGTCAGGCCGAGAACATTGATACCAATTATGCCAAAATTGGCCTAACTTCCTGTTCGCCATTTTGATGAATGTAGAAAACCTACTTTTTCGAACTCCTCCTAGACCGTTAGTCGGATTTTCACCAAATTTGACTCGGATCATCTTCAGACCATGCTGACAAAAAGTTATGGATTTCGTGTCTATATTCGAAACCGTTTTCATTTAACGCATCAACGAATTTGCAGGTAAGATGCCAATGCGCATCGGAAGCTGTATCTCTGCAAAGCTTTGAGATATTTGCACCAAATTTGGTATGTGGCATTAACACCTCAAACTGATGACACCACATCAATTTGGTAGCAGCGCCACCTATTGGTCAAGAGTAATGAAGCATTCATTAACCATTAGTTTTAAAATGAACAAAAATGCTAATAACTGTAGATACCATTAGCCTATTGTAATGAAACTGGTCTCAAAATATTCCTTGGGTCATGCCGACAACATAGATACCAATTATGCCACAGTTGGCCAAACTCCCTGTCCGCCATTTTGATTTATGTTGAAAACCTACTTTTTCGAACTAGTCCTAGACCGTTCGTCCGATTTTCACCAAACTCGAGTCAGATCATCTTCAGACTGTGCTGACAAAAAGTTATGGATTTCATGATGATAGATGAAACCGTTTTCGTATAGCGCCTCTATAAATTTAAGGCTTGATGTGAAAATGACTCTAAGGCTATATCTTTGGAAAATTTTGACATAATGACACCAAACTTTGTGTGCACGTTTGTCACCTCACACTAAACACACCACATCGATTTGATAACAGCGCCACCTGTTGGTCAAACCTAATAAGCCATTAAATCATATCAGTATCATTTTTCTGTCGTTCTGACTTAAATCATCCTAAAATGGCTTCTTTTTACTTATTGTTGCAGTTGGTCTGCTGTTCCTGCCATCCTTAGCTCCTCATTTTCTGCTTTGAGTGCTTGGCCCCGTAATTGCTGCTTGCAGCTATATTTATTATTATTATTCTTCCGCCGCAAGTCTATGGCAGCCCATAGAACCGCTTGCGGGAAAGTTGTATAATTTGGCACACTGATAGAGGACCGTCCCAACATTAACCATAGCAAGTTTGGAGTCTCTAACTCAAACTCTCTAGCGCCACCACTTGTCCAAACTCTCACTTTCTTTGCGCTAATAACTTTTGAACCGAAAGTCATAAAATCAAAATTCCAATTTTCCCTGAATCCTTGGGTCATGCCGAGTCGAATGAACACCAAATTTCAAAAATCCTAAGGTTTAGTTTTTTTTCTATAATTTTTTGTTTATAAAACCTACTTTTTCGAACTCGTCCTAGACGGTTTGTCTGATTTTCACCAAAATTGGCTCAGATCATCTTCAGACCATGCAGGCAAAAAGTTATGGAATTCAAGTTGATTGGACAAACCGTTCTCGAATAACGTGCTAATTAATTCTACGAAAAGTGCGCAAAAACGGATGTGAGGCCATATCTCCGCAACGGTTTGTCTTATTGAGACCAAACTTGGTGTGTGTTGTAACAAGCATGACCTGAGGCTACCTGCAGTGTTTCGTCATAGTGACACCTAGTGGTCAGGAGATATGAAAAATGGCTATTTTTGCATATAACTTCTCAGTGGTTTGACCAAAAATCTCAAAACTGGTCTTGTTAGATTCGGAGGAGCATGCCGAGTCGAACCATATCCAATTTTCCCATGTCAGCCATTTTGGGTGTCGGCCATTTTGAATTTAGCTTTCAAATGCTGTATCTTGAGAACGGATTAACGTATCGTTTTGACAATAATTACAAAAATGTTCGGCACCATGCCCTGAATGTACATAAAAATTTTGGGGCCAGCGCCACCTTGTGGTCAAAAGTTATAACGAAATTTCTAAAAATGGTAATAACTTCTGAAAAAAATGGCTTATTGTAATAAAAGTGATCTCAAAATATTCCTTGGGTCAGGCCGAGAACATTGATACCAATTATGCCAAAATTGGCCTAACTTCCTGTTCGCCATTTTGATGAATGTAGAAAACCTACTTTTTCGAACTCCTCCTAGACCGTTAGTCGGATTTTCACCAAATTTGACTCGGATCATCTTCAGACCATGCTGACAAAAAGTTATGGATTTCGTGTCGATATTCGAAACCGTTTTCATTTAACGCATCAACGAATTTGCAGGTAAGATGCCAAAGTGCATCGGAAGCTGTATCTCTGCAAAGCTTTGAGATATTTGCACCAAATTTGGTATGTGGCATTAACACCTCACACTGATGACACCACATCAATTTGGTAGCAGCGCCACCTATTGGTCAAGAGTAATGAAGCATTCATTAACTATTAGTTTTAAAATGAACAAAAATGCTAATAACTGTAGATAGCATTAGCCTATTGTAATGAAACTGGTCTCAAAATATTCCTTGGGTCCAGCTGACAACATAGATACCCATTATGCCACAATTGGCCAAACTCCCTGTCCGCCATTTTGATTTATGTTGAAAACCTACTTTTTTGAACTAGTCCTAGACCGTTTGTCCGATTTTCACCAAAATCGAGTCAGATCATCTTCAGACTGTGCTGATAAAAAGTTATGGATTTCATGATGATAGATGAAACCGTTTTCGTATAGCGCCTCTATAAATTTAAGGCTTGATGTGAAAATGACTCTAAGGCTATATCTTTGGAAAATTTTGACATAATGACACCAAACTTTGTGTGCACGTTTGTCACCTCACACTAAACACACCACATGGATTTGAGAACAGCGCCACCTGTTGGTCAAACGTAATAAGCATTAAATCATATCAGTAGGCGTTCTACACCATTTTTCTGTAATTTTCACTAAAATCCTCTTAAAATTGCTTCTTTTTCGTTATTGTTGCAGTTGGTCTGCTGTTCCTGCCATCCTTAGCTCCTCATTTTCCGCTTTGAGTGCTTGGCCCCGTAATTGCTGCTTGCAGCTATATTTATTAGGGGCCAAGCACCGAAGGTGCGAAGGCACCTATTGTATCCGTTAGAATTCTTATTATTATTATTATTAGGGGCCAAGCACCGAAGGTGCGAAGGCACCTATTGAAACCGTTAGAATTCTTATTATTATTATTATTCCGCCGCAAGTCTATGGCAGCCCATAGAACCGCTTGCGGGAAAGTTGTATAATTTGGCACACTGATAGAGGGCCGACTCAACATTAACCATAGCAAGTTTGGAGTCTCTAACTCAAACTCTCTAGCGCCACCACTTGTCCAAACTTTCACTTTCTTTTTGCTAATAACTTTTGAACCGTAAGCCATAAAATCAAAATTCCAATTTTCCCTGAATCCTTGGGTGATGCCGAGTCGAATGAACACCAAATTTCAAAAATCCTAAGGTTTAGTTTTTTTTCTATAATTTTTTGTTTATAAAACCTACTTTTTCGAACTCGTCCTAGACGGTTTGTCTGATTTTCACCAAAATTGGCTCAGATCATCTTCAGACCATGCAGGCAAAAAGTTATGGAATTCAAGTTGATTGGACAAACCGTTCTCGAATAACGCGCTAATTAATTCTACGAAAAGTGCGCAAAAACGGATGTGAGGCCATATCTCCGCAACGGTTTGTCTTATTGAGACCAAACTTGGTGTGTGTTGTAACAAGCATGACCTGAGGCTACCTGCAGTGTTTCGTCACAGTGCCACCTAGTGGTCAGGAGATATGAAAAATGGCTATTTTTGCTTATAACTTCTTAGTGCTTTGGCCAAATATCTAGAAACTGGTCCCGTTAGATTCGGAGGAGCATGCCGAGTCGAACCATATCCAATTTTCCCATGTCAGCCATTTTGGGTGTCGGCCATTTTGAATTTAGCTTTAAAATGCTGTATCTTGAGAACAGATTAACGTATCGTTTCGACCATAATTACAAAAATGTTCGGCACCATGCCCTGAATGTACATACCAATTTTGGGGCCAGCGCCACCTTGTGGTCAAAAGTTATAACGAAATTTCTAAAAATGCTAATAACTTCTGAAAAAAATGGCTTAATGTAATAAAAGTGATCTCAAAATATTCCTTGGGTCTGGCCGAGAACATTGATACCAATTATGCCAAAATTGGCCTAACTTCCTGTTCGCCATTTTGATGAATGTAGAAAACCTACTTTTTCGAACTCCTCCTAGACTGTTAGTCGGATTTTCACCAAATTTGAATCGGATCATCTTCAGACCATGCTGACAAAAAGTTATGGATTTCGTGTCGATATTCGAAACCGTTTTCATTTAACGCATCAACGAATTTGCAGGTAAGATGCCAAAGCGCATCGGAGGCTGTATCTCTGCAAAGCTTTGAGATATTTGCACCAAATTTGGTATGTGGCATTACCACCTCACACTGATTACACCACATCAATTTGGTAGCAGCGCCACCTATTGGTCAAGAGTAATGAAGCATTCATTAACCATTAGTTTTAAAATGAACAAAAATGCTAATAACTGTAGATAGCATTAGCCTATTGTAATGAAACTGGTCTCAAAATATTCCTTGGGTCATGCTGACAACATAGATATCAATTATGCAACAGTTGGCCAAACTCCCTGTCCGCCATTTTGATTTATGTTGAAAACCTACTTTTTCGAACTAGTCCTAGACCGTTTGTCCGATTTTCACCAAAATCGAGTCAGATCATCTTCAGACTGTGCTGACAAAAATTTATGGATTTCATGTTGATAGTTGAAACCGTTTTCGTACAGCGGCTCTACAAATTTTAGGCTTGATGTGAAAATGACTCTAAGGCTATATCTTTAGAAAACTTTGACATAATGACACCAAACTTTGTGTGAACGTTTGTCATCTCACACTAAACACACCACATCGATTTGATAACAGCGCCACCTGTTGGTCAAACCTAATAAGCCATTAAATCACATCAGTAGTCGTTCTACATCATTTTTCTGTCGTTTTGACTAAAATCATCCTAAAATGGCTTCTTTGTACTTATTGTTGCAGTTGGTCTGCTGTTCCTGCCATCCTTAGCTCCTCATTTTCCGCTTTGAGTGCTTGGCCCCGTAATTGCTGCTTGCAGCTATATTTATTATTATTATTATTATTCCGCCGCAAGTCTATGGCAGCCCATAGAACCGCTTGCGGGAAAGTTGTATAATTTGGCACACTAATAGTGGACCGTCCCAACATTAACCATAGCAAGTTTGGAGTCTCTAACTCAAACTCTCTAGCGCCACCACTTGTCCAAACTTTCACTTTCTTTTTGCTAATAACTTTTGAACCGTAAGCCACAAAATCAAAATTCCAATTTTCCCTGAATCCTTGGGTCATGCCGAGTCGAATGAACACCAAATTTCAAAAATCGTAAGGTTTAGTTTTTTTTCTATAATTTTTTGTTTGTAAAACCTACTTTTTCGAACTCGTCCTAGACGGTTTGTCTGATTTTCACCAAAATTGGCTCAGATCATCTTCAGACCATGCAGGCAAAAAGTTATGGAATTCAAGTTGATTGGACAAACCGTTATCGAATAACGCGCTAATTAATTCTACGAAAAGTGCGCAAAAACAGATGTGAGGCCATATCTCGGCAACGGTTTGTCGTATTGAGACCAAACTTGGTGTGTGTTGTAACAAGCATGACCTGAAGCTACCTGCAGTGTTTCGTCATAGTGACACCTAGTGGTCAGGAGATATGAAAAATGGCTATTTTTGCTTATAACTTCTCAGTGGTTTGACCAAAAATCTCAAAACTGGTCTTGTTAGATTCGGAGGAGCATGCCGAGTCGAACCATATCCAATTTTCCCATGTCAGCCATTTTGGGTGTCGGCCATTTTGAATTTAGCTTTAAAATGCTGTATCTTGAGAACGGATTGACGTATCGTTTTGACAATAATTACAAAAATGTTCGGTACCAAGCCCTGAATGTACATACGAAATTTGGGATCAGCGCCACCTTGTGGTCAAAAGTTATAACGAAATTTCGAAAAATGCTAATAACTTCTGAAAAAAATGGCTTATTGTAATAAAAGTGATCTCAAAATATTCCTTGGATCAGGCCGAGAACATTGATACCAATTATGCCAAAATTAGCCTAACTTCCTGTTCGCCATTTTGATGAATGTAGAAAACCTACTTTTTCGAACTCCTCCGAGACCGTTAGTCGGATTTTCACCAAATTTGAATCGGATCATCTTCAGACCATGCTGACAAAAAGTTATGGATTTCGTGTCGATATTCGAAACCGTTTTCATTTAACGCATCAACGATTTTGCAAGTAAGATGCCAAAGCGCATCGGAAGCTGTATCTCTGCAAAGCTTTGAGATATTTGCACCAAATTTGGTATGTGGCATTACCACCTCACATTGATTACACCACATAAATTTGGTAGCAGCGCCACCTATTGGTCAAGAGTAATGAACCATTCATTAACCATTAGTTTTAAAATGATCAAAAATGCTAATAACTGTAGATAGCATTAGCCTATTGTAATGAAACTCGTCTCAAAATATTCCTTGGGTCATGCCGACAACACAGATACCAATTATGCCACAGTTGGCCAAACTTCCTGTCCGCCATTTTGATCTATGTTGAAAACCTACTTTTTAGAACTAGTCCTAGACCGTTCGTCCGATTCTCACCAAAATTGAGTCAGATCATCTTCAGACTGTGCTGACAAAAAGTTATGAATTTCATGATGATAGATGAAACCGTTTTCGTATAGCGCCTCTCTAAATTTAAGGATTGATGTGAAAATGACTCTAAGGCTATATCTTTGGAAAATTTTGACATAATGACACCAAACTTTGTGTGCACGTTTGTCACCTCACACTAAACACACCACATGGATTTGAGAACAGCGCCACCTGTTGGTCAAACGTAATAAGCATTAAATCAAATCAGTATGCGTTCTACACCATTTTTCTGTAATTTTCACTAAAATCCTCTTAAAATTGCTTCCTTTTCGTTATTGTTGCAGTTGGTCGGTTGTTCCTGCCATTGTTAGCTCCTCATTTTCCGCTTTGAGTGCTTGGCCCCGTAATTGCTGCTTGCAGCTATATTTAGGGGCCAAGCACCGAAGGTGCGAAGGCACCTATTGTATCCGTTAGAATTCTTATTATTATTATTATTATTATTATTATTATTATTCCGCCGCAAGTCTATGGCAGCCCATAGAACCGCTTGCGGGAAAGTTGTATAATTTGGCACACTGATAGTGGACCGTACCAACATTAACCATAGCAAGTTTGGAGTCTCTAACTCAAACTCTCTAGCGCCACCACTTGTCCAAACTTTCACTTTCTTTTTGCTAATAACTTTTGAACCGTAAGCCACAAAATCAAAATTCCAATTTTCCCTGAATCCTTGGGTCATGCCGAGTCGAATGAACACCAAATTTCAAAAATCGTAAGGTTTTGTTTTTTTTCTAAAATTATTTGTTTGTAAAACCTACCTTTTCGAACTCGTCCTAGACGGTTTGTCTGATTTACACCAAAATTGGCTCAGATCATCTTCAGACCATGCAGGCAAAAAGTTATGGAATTCAAGTTGATTGGACAAACCGTTATCGAATAACTCGCTAATTAATTCTACGAAAAGCGTTCAAAAATGGATGTGAGGCCATATCTCCGCAACGCTTTGGAATATCGAGACCAAACTTGGTGTGTGATATAACAAGCATGACCTGAGGCGTACTGCAGTGTTTCGTCACAGTGCCACCTAGTGGTCAGGAGTTATGAAAAATGGCTATTTTTGCTTATAACTTCTCAGTGGTTTGACCAAAAATCTCAAAACTAGTCTTGTTAGATTCGGAGGAGCATGCCGAGTCGAACCATATCCAATTTTCCCATGTCAGCCATTTTGCGTGTCGGCCATTTTGAATTTAGCTTTAAAATGCTGTATCTTGAGAACGGATTAACGTATCGTTTCGACAATAATTACAAAAATGTTCGGCACCATGCCCTGAATGTACATACCAATTTTGGGGCAAGCGCCACCTTGTGGTCAAAAGTTATAACAAAATTTCGAAAAATGTTAATAACTTCTGAAAAAAATGGCTTATTGTAATAAAAGTGATCTCAAAATATTCCTTGGGTCAGGCCGAGAACATTGATACCAATTATGCCAAAATTGGCCAAACTTCCTGTTCGCCATTTTGATGAATGTAGAAAACCTACTTTTTCGAACTCCTCCTAGACCGTTAGTCGGATTTTCACCAAATTTGACTCGGATCATCTTCAGACCATGCTGACAAAAAGTTATGGATTTCGTGTCGATATTCGAAACCGTTTTCATTTAACACATCAACGAATTTGCAGGTAAGATGCCAAAGCGCATCGGAAGCTGTATCTCTGCAAAGCTTTGAGATATTTGCACCAAATTTGGTATGTGGCATTAACACCTCACACTGATGACACCACATCA
Organism: Garra rufa; assembly: GCF_049309525.1. NCBI lineage: Eukaryota > Metazoa > Chordata > Actinopteri > Cypriniformes > Cyprinidae > Garra > Garra rufa. The sequence continues at coordinate 614,361 of NW_027394276.1, read as the reverse complement.
ATTTGGTAGCAGCGCCACCTATTGGTCAAGAGTAATGAAGCATTCATTAACTATTAGTTTTAAAATATACAAAAATGCTAATAACTGTAGATAGCATTAGCCTATTGTAATGAAACTGGTCTCACAATATTCCTTGGGTCATGCCGACAACATAGAGACCAATTATGCAACAGTTGGCCAAACTCCCTGTCCGCCATTTTGATTTATGTTGAAAACCTACTTTTTCGAACTAGTCCTAGACCGTTTGTCCGATTTTCACCAAAATCGAGTCAGATCATCTTCAGACTGTGCTGACAAAAAGTTATGGATTTCATGTTGATAGTTGAAACCGTTTTCGTACAGCACCTCTATAAATTTTAGACTTGATGTGAAAATGACTCTAAGGCTATATCTTTGGAAAACTTTGACATAATGACACCAAACTTTCTGTGCACGTGTGTCATCTCGCACTAAACACACCACATCAATTTGATAACAGCGCCACCTGTTGGTCGAAAACTAATAAGCCGTTAAATCATATCAATAGGCGTTCTACATCATTTTTCTGTCGTTTTGACTAAAATCATCCTAAAATGGCTTCTTTTTACTAATTGTTGCAGTTGGTCTGCTGTTCCTGCCATCGTTAGCTCCTCATTTTCCGCTTTGAGTGCTTGGCCCCGTAATTGCTGCTTGCAGCTATATTTAGGGGCCAAGCACCGAAGGTGCGAAGGCACCTATTGAAACCGTTAGAATTCTTATTATTATTATTATTCCGCCGCAAGTCTATGGCAGCCCATAGAACCGCTTGCGGGAAAGTTGTATAATTTGGCACACTGATAGAGGGCCGACTCAACATTAACCATAGCAAGTTTGGAGTCTCTAACTCAAACTCTCTAGCGCCACCACTTGTCCAAACTTTCACTTTCTTTTTGCTAATAACTTTTGAACCGTAAGCCATAAAATCAAAATTCCAATTTTCCCTGAATCCTTGGGTGATGCCGAGTCGAATGAACACCAAATTTCAAAAATCCTAAGGTTTAGTTTTTTTTCTATAATTTTTTGTTTATAAAACCTACTTTTTCGAACTCGTCCTAGACGGTTTGTCTGATTTTCACCAAAATTGGCTCAGATCATCTTCAGACCATGCAGGCAAAAAGTTATGGAATTCAAGTTGATTGGACAAACCGTTCTCGAATAACGCGCTAATTAATTCTACGAAAAGTGCGCAAAAACGGATGTGAGGCCATATCTCCGCAACGGTTTGTCTTATTGAGACCAAACTTGGTGTGTGTTGTAACAAGCATGACCTGAGGCTACCTGCAGTGTTTCGTCACAGTGCCACCTAGTGGTCAGGAGATATGAAAAATGGCTATTTTTGCTTATAACTTCTTAGTGCTTTGGCCAAATATCTAGAAACTGGTCCCGTTAGATTCGGAGGAGCATGCCGAGTCGAACCATATCCAATTTTCCCATGTCAGCCATTTTGGGTGTCGGCCATTTTGAATTTAGCTTTAAAATGCTGTATCTTGAGAACAGATTAACGTATCGTTTCGACCATAATTACAAAAATGTTCGGCACCATGCCCTGAATGTACATACCAATTTTGGGGCCAGCGCCACCTTGTGGTCAAAAGTTATAACGAAATTTCTAAAAATGCTAATAACTTCTGAAAAAAATGGCTTAATGTAATAAAAGTGATCTCAAAATATTCCTTGGGTCTGGCCGAGAACATTGATACCAATTATGCCAAAATTGGCCTAACTTCCTGTTCGCCATTTTGATGAATGTAGAAAACCTACTTTTTCGAACTCCTCCTAGACTGTTAGTCGGATTTTCACCAAATTTGAATCGGATCATCTTCAGACCATGCTGACAAAAAGTTATGGATTTCGTGTCGATATTCGAAACCGTTTTCATTTAACGCATCAACGAATTTGCAGGTAAGATGCCAAAGCGCATCGGAGGCTGTATCTCTGCAAAGCTTTGAGATATTTGCACCAAATTTGGTATGTGGCATTACCACCTCACACTGATTACACCACATCAATTTGGTAGCAGCGCCACCTATTGGTCAAGAGTAATGAAGCATTCATTAACCATTAGTTTTAAAATGAACAAAAATGCTAATAACTGTAGATAGCATTAGCCTATTGTAATGAAACTGGTCTCAAAATATTCCTTGGGTCATGCTGACAACATAGATATCAATTATGCAACAGTTGGCCAAACTCCCTGTCCGCCATTTTGATTTATGTTGAAAACCTACTTTTTCGAACTAGTCCTAGACCGTTTGTCCGATTTTCACCAAAATCGAGTCAGATCATCTTCAGACTGTGCTGACAAAAATTTATGGATTTCATGTTGATAGTTGAAACCGTTTTCGTACAGCGGCTCTACAAATTTTAGGCTTGATGTGAAAATGACTCTAAGGCTATATCTTTAGAAAACTTTGACATAATGACACCAAACTTTGTGTGAACGTTTGTCATCTCACACTAAACACACCACATCGATTTGATAACAGCGCCACCTGTTGGTCAAACCTAATAAGCCATTAAATCACATCAGTAGTCGTTCTACATCATTTTTCTGTCGTTTTGACTAAAATCATCCTAAAATGGCTTCTTTGTACTTATTGTTGCAGTTGGTCTGCTGTTCCTGCCATCCTTAGCTCCTCATTTTCCGCTTTGAGTGCTTGGCCCCGTAATTGCTGCTTGCAGCTATATTTATTATTATTATTATTATTCCGCCGCAAGTCTATGGCAGCCCATAGAACCGCTTGCGGGAAAGTTGTATAATTTGGCACACTGATAGAGGACCGTCCCGACATTAACCATAGCAAGTTTGGAGTCTCTAACTCAAACTCTCTAGCGCCACCATTTGTCCAAACTTTCACTTTCTTTTTGCTAATAACTTTTGAACCGTAAGCCACAAAATCAAAATTCCAATTTTCCCTGAATCCTTGGGTCATGCCGAGTCGAATGAACACCAAATTTCAAAAATCGTAAGGATTAGTTTTTTTTCTATAATTAATTGTTTGTAAAACCTACTTTTTCGAACTCGTCCTAGACGGTTTGTCTGATTTACACCAAAATTGGCTCAGATCATCTACAGACCATGCAGGCAAAAAGTTATGGAATTCAAGTTGATTGGACAAATCGTTCTCGAATAACGCGCTAATTAATTCTACGAAAAGCGTTCAAAAATGGAAGTGAGGCAATATCTCCGCAACGCTTTGGAATATTGAGACCAAACTTGGTGGGTGTTGTAACAAGCATGACCTGAGGCTACCTGCAGTGTTTCGTCACAGTGCCACCTAGTGGTCAGGAGATATGAAAAATGGCTATTTTTGCTTATAACTTCTCAGTGATTTGGCCAAAAATCTCGAAACTCATTCCGTTAGATTCGGAGGAGCATGCCGAGTCGACCCATATCCAATTTTACCATGTCAGCCGTTTTGGGTGTCGGCCATTTTGAATTTAGCTTTAAAATGCTGTATCTTGAGAACGGATTAACGTATCGTTTCGACAATAATTACAAAAATGTTCGGCACCATGACCTGAATGTACTTACAAATTTTGGGGCCAGCGCCACCTTGTGGTCAAAAGTTATAACGAAATTTCGAAAAATGCTAATAACTTCTGAAAAAAATGGCTTATTGTTATAAAAGTGATCTCAAAATATTCCTTGGGTCAGGCCGAGAACATTGATACCAATTATGCCAAAATTGGCCAAACTTCCTGTTCGCCATTTTGATGAATGTAGAAAACCTACTTTTTCGAACTCCTCCTAGACCGTTAGTCGGATTTTCACCAAATTTGACTCGGATCATCTTCAGACCATGCTGACAAAAAGTTATGAATTTCGTGTCGATATTCGAAACCGTTTTCATTTAACACATCAACGAATTTGCAGGTAAGATGCCAAAGCGCATCGGAAGCTGTATCTCTGCAAAGCTTTGAGATATTTGCACCAAATTTGGTATGTGACATTATCACCTCACACTGATGACACCACATCAATTTGGTAGCAGCGCCACCTATTGATCAAGAGTAATGAAGCATTCATTAACTATTAGTTTTAAAATGAACAAAAATGCTAATAACTGTAGATAGCATTAGCTTATTGTAATGAAACTGGTCTCAAAATATTCCTTGGGTCATGCCGACAACATAGATACCAATTATGCAACAGTTGGACAAACTCCCTGTCCGCCATTTTGATTTATGTTGAAAACCTACTTTTTCGAACTAGTCATAGACCGTTTGTCCGATTTTCACCAAAATCGAGTCAGACCATCTTCAGACTGTGCTGACAAAAAGTTATGGATTTCATGTTGATAGGTGAAACCGTTTTCGTACAGCACCTCTATAAATTTTAGGCTTGATGTGAAAATGACTCTAAGGCTATATCTTTGGAAAACTTTGACATAATGACACCAAACTTTGTGTGAACGTTTGTCATCTCACACTAAACACACCACATCGATTTGATAACGGCGCCACCTGTTGGTAAAACCTAATAAGCCATTAAATCATATCAGTATCATTTTTCTGTCGTTTTGACTAAAATCATCTTAAAATGGCTTTTTTTTACTTATTGTTGCAGTTGGTCTGCTGTTCCTGCCATCCTTAGCTCCTCATTTTCCGCTTTGAGTGCTTGGCCCCGTAATTGCTGCTTGCAGCTATATTTAGGGGCCAAGCACCGAAGGTGCGAAGGCACCTATTGTTTTCGTTAGAATTCTTATTAGGGGCCAAGCACCGAAGGTGCGAAGGCACCTATTGTATCCGTTAGAATTCTTATTATTATTATTATTATTATTATTCTTCCGCCGCAAGTCTATGGCAGCCCATAGAACCGCTTGCGGGAAAGTTGTATAATTTGGCACACTGATAGAGGGCCGACTCAACATTAACCATAGCAAGTTTGGAGTCTCTAATTCAAACTCTCTAGCGCCACCACTTGTCCAAACTTTCACTTTCTTTTTGCTAATAACTTTTGAACCGTAAGCCATAAAATCAAAATTCCAATTTTCCCTGAATCCTTGGGTCATGCCGAGTCGAATGAACACCAAATTTCAAAAATCCTAAGGTTTAGTTTTTTTTCTATAATTTTTTGTTTATAAAACCTACTTTTTGGAACTCGTCCTAGACGGTTTGTCTGATTTTCACCAAAATTGAGTCAGATCATCTTCAGACCATGCAGGCAAAAAGTTATGGAATTCAAGTTGATTGGACAAACCGTTCTCGAATAACGCGCTAATTAATTCTACGAAAAGTGCGCAAAAACGGATGTGAGGCCATATCTCCGCAACGGTTTGTTTTATTGAGACCAAACTTGGTGTGTGTTGTAACAAGCATGTCCTGAGGCTACCTGCAGTGTTTCGTCACAGTGACTCCTAGTGGTCAGGAGATATGAAAAATGGCTATTTTTGCTTATAACTTCTCAGTGGTTTGACCAAAAATCTCAAAAGTGGTCTTATTAGATTCGGAGGATCATGCCGAGTCGAACCATATCCAATTTTCCCATGTCAGCCATTTTGGGTGTCGGCCATTTTGAATTTAGCTTTAAAATGCTGTATCTTGAGAACGGATTAACGTATCGTTTCGACAATAATTACAAAAATGTTCGGCACCATGCCCTGATTGTACATACCAATTTTGGGGCCAGCGCCACCTTGTGGTCAAAAGTTATAACGAAATTTAGAAAAATGCTAATAACTTCTGAAAAAAATGGCTTATTGTAATAAAAGTGATCTCAAAATATTCCTTGGGTCAGGCCGAGAACATTGATACCAATTATGCCAAAATTGGCCTAACTTCCTGTTCGCCATTTTGATTAATGTAGAAAACCTACTTTTTCGAACTCCTCCTAGACCGTTAGTCAGATTTTCACCAAATTTGACTCGGATCATCTTCAGACCATGCTGACAAAAAGTTATGGATTTCGTGTCGATATTCGAAACCGTTTTCATTTAGCGCATCAACAAATTTGCAGGTAAGATGCCAAAGCGCATCGGAAGCTGTATCTCTGCAAAGCTTTGAGATATTTGCACCAAATTTGGTATGTGGCATTAACACCTCACACTGATGACACCACATCAATTTGGTAGCAGCGCCACCTATTGGTCAAGAGTAATGAAGCATTCATTAACTATAAGTTTTAAAATGAACAAAAATGCTAGTAACTGTAGATAGCATGAGCCTATTGTAATGAAACTGGTCTCAAAATATTCCTTGGGTCATGCCGACAACATAGATACCAATTATGAAACAGTTGGCCAAACTCCCTGTCCGCCATTTTGATTTATGTTGAAAACCTACTTTTTCGAACTAGTCCTAGACCGTTCGTCCGATTTTCACCAAAATCGAGTCAGATCATCTTCAGACTGTGCTGACAAAAAGTTATGGATTTCATGATGATAGATGAAACCGTTTTCGTACAGCGCCTCTACAAATTTTAGGCTTGATGTGAAAATGACTCTAAGGCTATATCTTTGGAAAATTTTGACATAATGACACCAAACTTTGTGTGTACGTTTGTCACCTCACACTAAACACACCACATCGATCTATTAACAGCGCCACCTGTTGGTCAAAGGTAATAAGCCATTAAATCATATCAGTAGGCGTTCTACATCACTTTTCTGTCGTTTTGACTAAAATCATCCTAAAATGGCTTCTTTTTACTTATTGTTGCAGTTGGTCTGCTGTTCCTGCCATCCTTAGCTCCTCATTTTCCGCTTTGAGTGCTTGGCCCCGTAATTGCTGCTTGCAGCTATATTTATTATTATTATTATTATTATTATTATTCCGCCGCAAGTCTATGGCAGCCCATAGAACCGCTTGCGGGAAAGTTGTATAATTTGGCACACTAATAGTGGACCGTCCCAACATTAACCATAGCAAGTTTGGAGTCTCTAACTCAAACTCTCTAGCGCCACCACTTGTCCAAACTTTCACTTTCTTTTTGCTAATAACTTTTGAACCGTAAGCCACAAAATCAAAATTCCAATTTTCCCTGAATCCTTGGGTCATGCCGAGTCGAATTAACACCAAATTTAAAAAATCGTAAGGTTTAGTTTTTTTTCTATAATTTTTTGTTTATAAAACCTACTTTTTCGAACTCGTCCTAGACGGTTTGTCTGATTTTCACCAAAATTGGCTCAGATCATCTTCAGACCATGCAGGCAAAAAGTTATGGAATTCAAGTTGATTGGACTAATTGTTTTCGAATAACATGCAAACGAATTCTATGAAAAGCGAACAAAAATGGATGTGAGGCCATATCTCGGCAACAGTTTGTCGTATTGAGACCAAACTTGGTTTGTGTTATAACAAGCATTACCTGAGCCTACCTGCAGTGTTTCGTGACAGAGCCACCTAGTGGTCAGGAGATATGTAAAGTGACTATTTTTGCTTATAACCTCTCAGTGGTTTGACTAAAAATCTCAAAACTGGTCTTGTTAGATTCGGAGGAGCATGCCGAGTCGAACCATATCCAATTTTCCCATGTCAGCCATTTTGGGTGTCGGCCATTTTGAATTTAGCTTTAAAATGCTGTATCTTGAGAACGGATTAACGTATCGTTTCGACAATAATTACAAAAATGTTCGGCACCATGCCCTGAATGTACATACCAATTTTGGGGCCAGCGCCACCTTGTGGTCAAAAGTTATAACGAAATTTCGAAAAATGCTAATAACTTCTGAAAAAAATGGCTTATTGTAATAAAAGTGATCTCAAAATATTCCTTGGGTCAGGCCGAGAACATTGATACCAATTATGCCAAAATTGGCTTAACTTCCTGTTCGCCATTTTGATGAATGTAGAAAACCTACTTTTTCGAACTCCTCCTAGACCGTTCGTCCGATTTTCACCAAAATCGAGTCAGATCATCTTCAGACTGTCCTGATAAAAAGTCATGGATTTCATGATGATAGATGAAACCGTTTTCATTTAACGCATCAACGAATTTGCAGGTAAGATGCCAAAGCGCATCGGAAGCTGTATCTCTGCAAAGCTTTTAGATATTTGCACCAAATTTGGTATGTGGCATTACCACCTCACACTGATTACACCACATTAATTTGGAACCAGCGCCACCTATTGGTCAAGAGTAATGAAGCATTCATTAACCATTAGTTTTAAAATGAACAAAAATGCTAATAACTGTAGATAGCATTAGCCTATTGTAATGAAACTGGTCTCAAAATATTCCTTGGGTCATGCCGACAACATAGATACCAATTATGCCACAGTTGGCCAAACTTCCTGTCCGCCATTTTGATCTATGTTGAAAACCTACTTTTTCGAACTAGTCCTAGACCGTTCGTCCGATTTTCACCAAAATCGAGTCAGATCATCTTCAGACTGTGCTGACAAAAAGTTATGGATTTCATGTTTATAGATGAAACCGTTTTCGTACAGCGCCTCTATAAATTTTAGGCTTGATGTGAAAATGACTTTAAGGGTATATCTTTGGAAAACTTTGACATAATGACACCAAACTTTGTGTGCACGTTTGTCACCTCACACTAAACACACCACATCGATTTGAGAACAGCGCCACCTGTTGGTCAAACGTAATAAGCATTAAATCAAATCAGTATGCGTTCTACACCATTTTTCTGTAATTTTCACTAAAATCCTCTTAAAATTGCTTCCTTTTCGTTATTGTTGCAGTTGGTCGGTTGTTCCTGCCATCGTTAGCTCCTCATTTTCCGCTTTGAGTGCTTGGCCCCGTAATTGCTGCTTGCAGCTATATTTATTATTATTATTATTATTATTATTATTATTATTCTTCCGCCGCAAGTCTATGGCAGCCCATAGAACCGCTTGCGGGAAAGTTGTATAATTTGGCACACTGATAAAGGGCTGACTCAACATTAACCATAGCAAGTTTGGAGTCTCTAATTCAAACTCTCTAGCGCCACCACTTGTCCAAACTTTCACTTTCTTTTTGCTAATAACTCTTGAACCGTAAGCCATAAAATCAAAATTCCAATTTTCCCTGAATCCTTGGGTCATGCCGAGTCGAATGAACACCAAATTTCAAAAATCGTAAGGATTAGTTTTTTTTCTATAATTTTTTGTTTGTAAAACCTACTTTTTCGAACTCGTCCTAGACGGTTTGTCTGATTTACACCAAAATTGACTCAGATCATCTTCAGACCATGCAGGCAAAAAGTTATGGAATTCAAGTTGATTGGACAAACCGTTCTCGAATAACGCGCTAATTAATTCTACAAAAAGCGAGCAAAAATGGATGTGAGGCCGTATCTCGGCAACGGTTTGTCGTATTGAGACCAATCTTGGTGAGGCTTATAACAAGCATGACCTGAGGCTACCTGCAGTGTTTCGTCACAGTGCCACCTAGTGGTCAGGAGATATGGAAAATGGCTATTTTTGCTTATAACTTCTCAGTGGTTTGACCAAAAATCTCAAAACTAGTCTTGTTAGATTCGGAGGAGCATGCCGAGTCGAACCATATCCAATTTTCCCATTTCAGCCATTTTGGGTGTCGGCCATTTTGAATTTAGCATTAAAATGCTGTATCTTGAGAACGGATTAACGTATCGTTTCGACAATAATTACAAAAATGTTCGGCACCATGCCCTGAATGTACATACCAATTTTGGGGCCAGCGCCACCTTGTGGTCAAAAGTTATAACGAAATTTCCAAAAATGCTAATAACTTCTGAACAAAATGGCTTATTGTAATAAAAGTGATCTCAAAATATTCCTTGAGTCAGGCCGAGAACATTGATACCAATTATGCCAAAATTGGCCTAACTTCCTGTTCGCCATTTTGATTAATGTAGAAAACCTACTTTTTCGAACTCCTCCTAGACCGTTAGTCGGATTTTCACCAAATTTGAACCGGATCATCTTCAGACCATGCTGACAAAAAGTTATGGATTTCGTGTCGATATTCGAAACCGTTTTCATTTAACGCATCAACGAATTTGCAGGTAAGATGCCAAAGCGCATCGGAAGCTGTATCTCTGCAAAGCTTTGAGATATTTGCACCAAATTTGGTATGTGGCATTACCACCTCACACTGATGACACCACATCAATTTGGTAGCAGCGCCACCTATTGGTCAAGAGTAATGACGCATTCACTAACCATTAGTTTTTAAATGATCGAAAATGCTAATAACTGTAGATAGCATTAGCCTATTGTAATGAAACTGGTCTCAAAATATTCCTTGGGTCATGCCGACAACATAGATACCAATTATGCCACAGTTGACCAAACTCCCTATCCGCCATTTTGATTTATGTTGAAAACCTACTTTTTCAAACTAGTCCTAGACCGTTCGTCCGATTTTCACCAAAATCGAGTCATATCATCTTCAGACTGTGCTGACAAAAAGTTATGGATTTCATGCTGATAGATGAAACCGTTTTCGTACAGCGCCTCTATAAATTTTAGGCTTGATGTGAAAATGACTCTAAGGCTATATCTTTGGAAAACTTTGACATAATGACACCAAACTTTGTGTGCACGTTTGTCACTTCACTCTAAACACACCACATCGATTTGCTAACAGCGCCACCTGTTGGTCAAACCTTAAAAAGCCATTAAATCATATCAGTAGGCGTTGTACATCATTTTTCTGTCGTTTTGACTAAAATCATCCTAAAATGGCTTCTTTTTACTTATTGTTGCAGTTAGTCTGCTGTTCCTGCCATCCTTAGCTCCTCATTTTCCGCTTTGAGTGCTTGGCCCCGTAATTGCTGCTTGCAGCTATATTTATTATTATTATTCTTCCGCCGCAAGTCTATGGCAGCCCATAGAACCGCTTGCGGGAAAGTTGTATAATTTGGCACCCTGATAGAGGACCGTCCCAACATTAACCATAGGAAGTTTGGAGTCTCTAACTCAAACTCTCTAGCGCCACCACTTGTCCAAACTTTCACTTTCTTTTTGCTAATAACTTTTGAACCATAAGCCACAAAATCAAATTTCCAATTTTCCCTGAATCCTTGGGTCATGCCGAGTCGAATGAACACCAAATTTCAAAAATCGTAAGGTTTCGTTTTTTTTCTAAAATTATTTGTTTGTAAAACCTACCTTTTCGAACTCGTCCTAGACGGTTTGTCTGATTTACACCAAAATTGGCTCAGATCATCTTCAGACCATGCAGGCAAAAAGTTATGGAATTCAAGTTGATTGGACAAACCGTTCTCGAATAACGCGCTAATTAATTCTACGAAAAGCGTTCAAAAATGGAAGTGAGGCCATATCTCCGCAACGCTTTGGAATATTGAGACCAAACTTGGTGTGTGTTGTAACAAGCATGACCTGAGGCTACCTGCAGTGTTTCGTCACAGTGCCACCTAGTGGTCAGGAGTTATGAAAAATGGCTATTTTTGCTTATAACTTCTCAGTGGTTTGACCAAAAATCTCAAAACTGGTCTTGTTAGATTCGGAGGAGCATGCCGAGTCGACCCATATCCAATTTTCCCATGTCAGCCATTTTGGGTGTCGGCCATTTTGAATTTAGTTTTAAAATGCTGTATCTTGAGAACGGATTAACGTATCGTTTTGACAATAATTACAAAAATGTTCGGCACCAAGCCCTGAATGTACATACCAATTTTGGGGCCAGCGCCACCTTGTGGTCAAAAGTTATAACGAAATTTCGAAAAATGCTAATAACTTCTGAAAAAAATGGCTTATTGTAATAAAAGTGATCTCAAAATATTCCTTGGGTCAGACCGAGAACAATGATACCCATTATGCCAAAATTGGCCTAACTTCCTGTTCGCCATTTTGATTAACGTAGAAAACCTACTTTTTCGAACTCCTCCTAGACCGTTAGTCGGATTTTCACCAAATTTGACTCGGATCATCTTCAGACCATGCCGACAAAAAGTTATGGATTTCGTGTCGATATTCGAAACCGTTTTCATTTAACGCATCAACGAATTTGCAGGTAAGATGCCAAAGCGCATCGGAAGCTGTATCTCTGCAAAGCTTTGAGATATTTGCACCAAATTTGGTATGTGGCATTACCACCTCACACTGATGACACCACATCAATTTGGTAGCAGCGCCACCTATTGGTCAAGAGTAATGAAGCATTCATTAACTATTAGTTTTAAAATGAACAAAAATGCTAATAACTGTAGATAGCATTAGCCTATTGTAATGAAACTGGTCTCAAAATATTCCTTGGGTCATGCCGACAACATAGATACCAATTATGCAACAGTTGGCCAAACTCCCTGACCGCCATTTTGAATTATGTTGAAAACCTACTTTTTCGAACTAGTCCTAGACCCTTTGTCCGATTTTCACCAAAATCGAGTCAGATCATCTTCAGACTGTGTTGACAAAAAGTTATGGATTTCATGTTGATAGTTGAAACCGTTTTCGTACAGCGCCTCTATAAATTTTAGGCTTGATGTGAAAATGACTCTAAGGCTATATCTTTGGAAAACTTTGACATAATGACACCAAACTTTGTGTGAACGTTTGTCATCTCACACTAAACACACCACATCGATTTGATAACAGCGCCACCTGTTGGTCAAACCTAATAAGCCATTAAATCATATCAGTAGGCGTTCTACATCACTTTTCTGTCGTTTTGAATAAAATCATCCTAAAATGGCTTCTTTTTACTTATTGTTGCAGTTGGTCTGCTGTTCCTGCCATCCTTAGCTCCTCATTTACCGCTTTAAGTGCTTGGCCCCGTAATTGCTGCTTGCAGCTATATTTATTATTATTATTCTTCCGCCGCAAGTCTATGGCAGCCCATAGAACCGCTTGCGGGAAAGTTGTATAATTTGGCACACTGATAAAGGGCTGACTCAACATTACCCATAGCAAGTTTGGAGTCTCTAATTCAAACTCTCTAGCGCCACCACTTGTCCAAACTTTCACTTTCTTTTTGCTAATAACTCTTGAACCGTAAGCCATAAAATCAAAATTCCAATTTTCCCTGAATCCTTGGGTCATGCCGAGTCGAATGAACACCAAATTTCAAAAATCGTAAGGATTAGTTTTTTTTCTATAATTTTTTGTTTGTAAAACCTACTTTTTCGAACTCGTCCTAGACGGTTTGTCTGATTTACACCAAAATTGACTCAGATCATCTTCAGACCATGCAGGCAAAAAGTTATGGAATTCAAGTTGATTGGACAAACCGTTCTCGAATAACGCGCTAATTAATTCTACGAAAAGCGAGCAAAAATGGATGTGAGGCCGTATCTCGGCAACGGTTTGTCGTATTGAGACCAATCTTGGTGAGGCTTATAACAAGCATGACCTGAGGCTACCTGCAGTGTTTCGTCACAGTGCCACCTAGTGGTCAGGAGATATGGAAAATGGCTATTTTTGCTTATAACTTCTCAGTGGTTTGACCAAAAATCTCAAAACTAGTCTTGTTAGATTCGGAGGAGCATGCCGAGTCGAACCATATCCAATTTTCCCATTTCAGCCATTTTGGGTGTCGGCCATTTTGAATTTAGCATTAAAATGCTGTATCTTGAGAACGGATTAACGTATCGTTTCGACAATAATTACAAAAATGTTCGGCACCATGCCCTGAATGTACATACCAATTTTGGGGCCAGCGCCACCTTGTGGTCAAAAGTTATAACGAAATTTCCAAAAATGCTAATAACTTCTGAACAAAATGGCTTATTGTAATAAAAGTGATCTCAAAATATTCCTTGAGTCAGGCCGAGAACATTGATACCAATTATGCCAAAATTGGCCTAACTTCCTGTTCGCCATTTTGATTAATGTAGAAAACCTACTTTTTCGAACTCCTCCTAGACCGTTAGTCGGATTTTCACCAAATTTGAACCGGATCATCTTCAGACCATGCTGACAAAAAGTTATGGATTTCGTGTCGATATTCGAAACCGTTTTCATTTAACGCATCAATGAATTTGCAGGTAAGATGCCAAAGCGCATCGGAAGCTGTATCTCTGCAAAGCTTAGAGATATTTGCACCAAATTTGGTATGTGGCATTACCACCTCACACTGATGACACCACATAAATTTGGTAGCAGCGCCACCTATTGGTCAAGAGTAATGAAGCATTCATTAACCATTAGTTTTAAAATGAACAAAAATGCTAATAACTGTAGATAGCATTAGCCTATTGTAATGAAACTGGTCTCAAAATATTCCTTGGGTCATGCCGACAACATAGATACCAGTTATGCCACAGTTGGCCAAACTCCCTGTCCGCCATTTTGATTTATGTTGAAAACATACTTTTTCGAACTAGTCCTAGACCGTTTGTCCGATTCTCACCAAAATTGAGTCAGATCATCTTCAGACTGTGCTGACAAAAAGTTATGAATTTCATGATGATAGATGAAACCGTTTTCGTATAGCGCCTCTCTAAATTTAAGGATTGATGTGAAAATGACTCGAAGGCTATATCTTTGGAAAATTTTGACATAATGACACCAAACTTTGTGTGCACGTTTGTCACCTCACACTAAACACACCACATGGATTTGAGAACAGCGCCACCTGTTGGTCAAACGTAATACGCATTACATCAAATCAGTATGCGTTCTACACCATTTTTCTGTAATTTTCACTAAAATCCTCTTAAAATTGCTTCCTTTTCGTTATTGTTGCAGTTGGTCGGTTGTTCCTGCCATCGTTAGCTCCTCATTTTCCGCTTTGAGTGCTTGGCCCCGTAATTGCTGCTTGCAGCTATATTTATTATTATTCTTCTTCCGCCGCAAGTCTATGGCAGCCCATAGAACCGCTTGCGGGAAAGTTGTATAATTTGGCACACTAATAGAGGACAGTCTCAACATTAACTATAGCAAGTTTGGAGTCTCTAACTCAAACTCTCTAGCGCCACCACTTGTCCAAACTTTCACTTTCTTTTTGCTGATAACTTTTGAACCGTAAGCCATAAAATCAAATTTCCAATTTTCTCTGAATCCTTAGGTCATGCCGAGCCGAATGAACACCAAATTTCAAAAATCGTAAGGATTCGTTTTTTTTCTATAATTTTTTGTTTATAAAACCTACTTTTTCGAACTCGTCCTAGACGGTTTGTCTGATTTTCACCAAAATTGGCTCAGATCATCTTCAGACCATGCAGGCAAAAAGTTATGGAATTCAAGTTAATTGGACAAACCGTTCTCGAATAACGCGCTAATTAATTATACGAAAAGCGTTCAAAAATGGAAGTGAGGCCATATCTCCGTAACGCTTTGGTATATTGAGACCAAACTTGGTGAGTGTTGTAACAAACATGACCTGAGGCTACCTGCAGTGTTTCGTCACAGTGCCACCTAGTGGTCAGGAGTTATAAAAAATGGCTATTTTTACTTATAACTTCTCAGTGGTTTGACCAAAAATCTCAAAACTAGTCTTGTTAGATTCGGAGGAGCATGCCGAGTCGAACCATATCCAATTTTCCAATATCAGCCATTTTGGGTGTCGGCCATTTTGAATTTAGCTTTAAAATGCTGTATCTTGAGAACGGATTAACGTATCGTTTCGACAATAATTACAAAAATGTTCGGCACCATGCCCTGAATGTACATCCCAATTTTGGGGCCAGCGCCACCTTGTGGTCAAAAGTTATAACGAAATTTCGAAAAATGCTAATAACTTCTGAAAAAAATGGCTTATTGTAATAAAAGTGATCTCAAAATATTCCTTGGGTCAGGCCGAGAACATTGATACCAATTATGCCAAAATTGGCCTAACTTCCTGTTCGCCATCTTGATGAATGTAGAAAACCTACTTTTTCGAACTCCTCCTAGACCGTTAGTCGGATTTTCACCAAATTTGACTCGGATCATCTTCAGACCATGCTGACAAAAAGTTATGGATTTCGTGTCGATATTCGAAACCGTTTTCATTTAACGCATCAACGAATTTGCAGGTAAGATGCCAAAGTGCATCGGAAGCTGTATCTCTGCAAAGCTTTGAGATATTTGCACCAAATTTGGTATGTGGCATTACCACCTCACACTGATGACGCCACATCAATTTGGTAGCAGCGCCACCTATTGGTCAAGAGTAATGAAGCATTCATTAACTATAAGTTTTAAAATGAACAAAAATGCTAATAACTGTAGATAGCATTAGCCTATTGTAATGAAACTGGTCTCAAAATATTCCTTGGGTCATGCCGACAACATAGATACCAATTATTCAACAGTTGGCCAAACTCCCTGTCCGCCATTTTGATTTATGTTGAAAACCTACTTTTTCGAACTAGTCCTAGACTGTTTGTCCGATTTTCACCAAAATCGAGTCAGATCATCTTCAGACTGTGCTGACAAAAAGTTATGGATTTCATGTTGATAGTTGAAAACGTTTTCGTATAGCGCCTCTATAAATTTTAGGCTTGATGTGAAAATGACTCTAAGGCTAAATCTTTGGAAAACTTTGACATAATGACACCAAACTTTGTGTGAACGTTTGTCATCTCACACTAAACACAACACATCGATTTGATAACAGCGCCACCTGTTGGTCAAACCTAATAAGCCATTAAATCATATCAGTAGGCGTTCTACATCATTTTTCTGTCGTTTTGACTAAAATCATCCTAAAATGGCTTCTTTTTACTTATTGTTGCAGTTGGTCTGCTGTTCCTGCCATCCTTAGCTCCTCATTTTCCGCTTTGAGTGCTTGGCCCCGTAATTGCTGCTTGCAGCTATATTTAGGGGCCAAGCACCGAAGGTGCGAAGGCACCTATTGTATCCGTTAGAATTCTTCTTATTAGGGGCCAAGCACCGAAGGTGCGAAGGCACCTATTGAAACCGTTAGAATTCTTATTAGGGGCCAAGCACCGAAGGTGCGAAGGCACCTATTGAAACCGTTAGAATTCTTATTATTATTATTATTATTCTTCCGCCGCAAGTCTATGGCAGCCCATAGAACCGCTTGCGGGAAAGTTGTATAATTTGGCACACTGATAGTTGACCGTCCCAACATTAACCATAGCAAGTTTGGAGTCTCTAACTCAAACTCTCTAGCGCCACCACTTGTCCAAACTTTCACTTTCTTTTTGCTAATAACTTTTGATCCGTAAGTCATAAAATCAAAATTCCAATTTTCCCTGAATCCTTGGGTCATGCTGAGTCGAATGTACACCAAATTTCAAAAATCGTAAGGATTAGTTTTTTTTCTATAATTTTTTGTTTATAAAACCTACTTTTTCGAACTCGTCCTAGACGGTTTGTCTGATTTACACCAAAATTGGCTCAGATCATCTTCAGACCATGGTGGCAAAAAGTTATGGAATTCAAGTTGATTGGACAAACCGTTCTCGAATAACGCGCTAATTAATTCTACGAAAAGCGTTCAAAAATGGAAGTGAGGCCATATATCCGCAACGCTTTGGAATATTGAGACCAAACTTGGTGAGTGTTATAACAAGCATGACCTGAGGCTACCTGCAGTGCTTCGTCACAGTGCCACCTAGTGGTCAGGAGATATGAAAAATGGCTATTTTTGCTTATAACTTCTCAGTGGTTTGACCAAAAATCTCAAAACTGGTCTTGTTAGATTCGGAGGAGCATGCCGAGTCGAACCATATCCAATTTTCCCATGTCAGCCATTTTGGGTGTCGGCCATTTTGAATTTAGCTTTAAAATGCTGTATCTTGAGAACGGATTAACGTATCGTTTCGACAATAATTGCAAAAATGTTCGGCACCATGCCCTGAATGTACATAAAAATTTTGGGGCCAGCGCCACCTTGTGGTCAAAAGTTATAACGAAATTTCGAAAAATGCTAATAACTTCTGAAAAAAATGGCTTATTGTAATAAAAGTGATCTCAAAATATTCCTTGGGTTAGGCCGAGAACAATGATACCAATTATGCCAAAATTGGCCTAACTTCCTGTTCGCCATTTTGATGAATGTAGAAAACCTACTTTTTCGAACTCCTCCGAGACCGTCAGTCGGATTTTCACCAAATTTGACTCGGATCATCTTCAGACCATGCTGACAAAAAGTTATGGATTTCGTGTCGATTTTCGAAATCGTTTTCATTTAACGCATCAACGAATTTGCAGGTGAGATGCCAAAGCGCATCGGAAGCTGTATCTCTGCAAAGCTTTGAGATATTTTCACCAAATTTGGTATGTGGCATTACCACCTCACACTGATTACACCACATCAATTTGGTAGCAGCGACACCTATTGGTCAAGAGTAATGAAGCATTCATTAACCATTAGTTTTAAAATGAACAAAAATGCTAATAACTGTAGATAGCATTAGCCTATTGTAATGAAACTGGTCTCAAAATATTCCTTGGGTCATGCCGACAACATAGATACCAATTATGCCACAGTTGGCCAAACTCCCTGTCCGCCATTTTGATTTATGTTGAAAACCTACTTTTTTTAACTAGTCCTAGACCGTTCGTCCGATTTTCACCAAAATCGAATCAGATCATCTTCAGAGTGTGCTGACAAATAGTTATGGATTTTGTGTTGATAGATGAAACCGTTTTCGTATAGCGCCTCTATAAATTTTAGGCTTGATGTCAAAATGACTCTGAGGCTTTATCTTTGGAAAACTTTGACATAATGACACCAAACTTTGTGTGTACGTTTGTCACCTCACACTAGACACACCACATCGATTTGATAACAGCGCCACCTGTTGGTCAAACGTAATAAGCATTAAATCATTTCTGTAGGCGTTCTACATCATTTTTCTGTCGTTTTGACTAAAATCATCTTAAAATGGCTTCCTTTTACTTATTGTTGCAGTTGGTCTGCTGTTCCTGCCATCGTTAGCTCCTCATTTTCCGCTTTGAGTGCTTGGCCCCGTAATTGCTGCTTGCAGCTATATTTAGGGGCCAAGCACCGAAGGTGCGAAGGCACCTATTGAAACCGTTAGAATTCTTATTATTATTATTATTCCGCCGCAAGTCTATGGCAGCCCATAGAACCGCTTGCGGGAAAGTTGTATAATTTGGCACACTGATAGAGGGCCGACTCAACATTAACCATAGCAAGTTTGGAGTCTCTAACTCAAACTCTCTAGCGCCACCACTTGTCCAAACTTTCACTTTCTTTTTGCTAATAACTTTTGAACCGTAAGCCATAAAATCAAAATTCCAATTTTCCCTGAATCCTTGGGTGATGCCGAGTCGAATGAACACCAAATTTCAAAAATCCTAAGGTTTAGTTTTTTTTCTATAATTTTTTGTTTATAAAACCTACTTTTTCGAACTCGTCCTAGACGGTTTGTCTGATTTTCACCAAAATTGGCTCAGATCATCTTCAGACCATGCAGGCAAAAAGTTATGGAATTCAAGTTGATTGGACAAACCGTTCTCGAATAACGCGCTAATTAATTCTACGAAAAGTGCGCAAAAACGGATGTGAGGCCATATCTCCGCAACGGTTTGTCTTATTGAGACCAAACTTGGTGTGTGTTGTAACAAGCATGACCTGAGGCTACCTGCAGTGTTTCGTCACAGTGCCACCTAGTGGTCAGGAGATATGAAAAATGGCTATTTTTGCTTATAACTTCTTAGTGCTTTGGCCAAATATCTAGAAACTGGTCCCGTTAGATTCGGAGGAGCATGCCGAGTCGAACCATATCCAATTTTCCCATGTCAGCCATTTTGGGTGTCGGCCATTTTGAATTTAGCTTTAAAATGCTGTATCTTGAGAACAGATTAACGTATCGTTTCGACCATAATTACAAAAATGTTCGGCACCATGCCCTGAATGTACATACCAATTTTGGGGCCAGCGCCACCTTGTGGTCAAAAGTTATAACGAAATTTCTAAAAATGCTAATAACTTCTGAAAAAAATGGCTTAATGTAATAAAAGTGATCTCAAAATATTCCTTGGGTCTGGCCGAGAACATTGATACCAATTATGCCAAAATTGGCCTAACTTCCTGTTCGCCATTTTGATGAATGTAGAAAACCTACTTTTTCGAACTCCTCCTAGACTGTTAGTCGGATTTTCACCAAATTTGAATCGGATCATCTTCAGACCATGCTGACAAAAAGTTATGGATTTCGTGTCGATATTCGAAACCGTTTTCATTTAACGCATCAACGAATTTGCAGGTAAGATGCCAAAGCGCATCGGAGGCTGTATCTCTGCAAAGCTTTGAGATATTTGCACCAAATTTGGTATGTGGCATTACCACCTCACACTGATTACACCACATCAATTTGGTAGCAGCGCCACCTATTGGTCAAGAGTAATGAAGCATTCATTAACCATTAGTTTTAAAATGAACAAAAATGCTAATAACTGTAGATAGCATTAGCCTATTGTAATGAAACTGGTCTCAAAATATTCCTTGGGTCATGCTGACAACATAGATATCAATTATGCAACAGTTGGCCAAACTCCCTGTCCGCCATTTTGATTTATGTTGAAAACCTACTTTTTCGAACTAGTCCTAGACCGTTTGTCCGATTTTCACCAAAATCGAGTCAGATCATCTTCAGACTGTGCTGACAAAAATTTATGGATTTCATGTTGATAGTTGAAACCGTTTTCGTACAGCGGCTCTACAAATTTTAGGCTTGATGTGAAAATGACTCTAAGGCTATATCTTTAGAAAACTTTGACATAATGACACCAAACTTTGTGTGAACGTTTGTCATCTCACACTAAACACACCACATCGATTTGATAACAGCGCCACCTGTTGGTCAAACCTAATAAGCCATTAAATCACATCAGTAGTCGTTCTACATCATTTTTCTGTCGTTTTGACTAAAATCATCCTAAAATGGCTTCTTTGTACTTATTGTTGCAGTTGGTCTGCTGTTCCTGCCATCCTTAGCTCCTCATTTTCCGCTTTGAGTGCTTGGCCCCGTAATTGCTGCTTGCAGCTATATTTATTATTATTATTATTCTTCCGCCGCAAGTCTATGGCAGCCCATAGAACCGCTTGCGGGAAAGTTGTATAATTTGGCACACTGATAGTGGACCCTCCCAACATAAACCATAGCAAGTTTGGAGTCTCTAACTCAAACTCTCTAGCGCCACCATTTGTCCAAACTTTCACTTTCTTTTTGCTAATAACTTTTGAACCGTAAGCCACAAAATCAAAATTCCAATTTTCCCTGAATCCTTGGGTCATGCCGAGTCGAATGAACACCAAATTTCAAAAATCCTAAGGTTTAGTTTTTTTTCTATAATTTTTTGTTTATAAAACCTACTTTTTCGAACTCGTCCTAGACGGTTTGTCTGATTTTCACCAAAATTGGCTCAGATCATCTTCAGACCATGCAGGCAAAAAGTTATGGAATTCAAGTTGATTGGACAAACCGTTCTCGAATAACGCGCTAATTAATTCTACGAAAAGTGCGCAAAAACGGATGTGAGGCCATATCTCCGCAACGGTTTGTCTTATTGAGACCAAACTTGGTGTGTGTTGTAACAAGCATGACCTGAGGCTATCTGCAGTGTTTCGTCATAGTGACACCTAGTGGTCAGGAGATATGAAAAATGGCTATTTTTGCTTATAACTTCTCAGTGGTTTGACCAAAAATCTCAAAACTGGTCTTGTTAGATTCGGAGGAGCATGCCGAGTCGACCCATATCCGATTTTCCCATGTCAGCCATTTTGGGTGTCGGCCATTTTGAATTTAGCTTTAAAATGCTGTATCTTGAGAACGGATTAACGTATCGTTTCGACCATAATTACAAAAATGTTCGGCACCATGCCCTGAATGTACATACCAATTTTGGGGCCAGCGCCACCTTGTGGTCAAAAGTTATAACGAAATTTCGAAAAATGCTAATAACTTCTGTAAAAAATGGCTTATTGTAATAAAAGTGATCTCAAAATATTCCTTGGGTCAGGCCGAGAACATTGATACCAATTATGCCAAAATTGGCCTAACTTCCTGTTCGCCATTTTGATGAATGTAGAAAACCTACTTTTTCGAACTCCTCCTAGACCGTTAGTCGGATTTTCACCAAATTTGACTCGGATCATCTTCAGACCATGCTGAAAAAAAGTTATGGATTTCGTGTCGATATTCGAAACCGTTTTCATTTAACGCATCAACGAACTTGCAGGTAAGATGCCAAAGCGCATCAGAAGCTGTATCTCTGCAACGCTTTGAGATATTTGCACCAAATTTGGTATGTTGCATTACCACCTCACACTGATGACACCACATCAATTTGGTAGCAGCGCCACCTATTGGTCAAGAGTAATGAAGCATTCATTAACCATTAGTTTTAAAATGATCAAAAATGCTAATAACTGTAGATAGCATTAGCCTATTCTAATGAAACTGGTCTCAAAATATTCCTTGGGTCATGCCGACAACATAGATACCAATTATGCAACAGTCGGCCAAACTCCCTGTCCGCCATTTTGATCTATGTTGAAAACCTACTTTTTCGAACTAGTCCTAGACCGTTCGTCCGATTTTCATCAAAATCGAGTCAGATCATCTTCAGACTGTGCTGACAAAAAGTTATGGATTTCATGTCGATAGATGAAACCGTTTTCGTACAGCGCCTCTATTAATTTTAGGCTTGATGTGAAAATGACTCTGAGGCTATATCTTTGGAAAACTTTGACATAACGACACCAAACTTTGTGTGCACGTTTGTCACCTCACACTAAACACACCACATTGATCTGATAACAGCGCCACCTGTTGGTCAAACCTAATAAGCCATTAAATCATATTAGTATAATTTTTCTGTCGTTTTGACTAAAATCATCCTAAAATGGCTTGTTTTTACTTATTGTTGCAGTTGGTCTGCTGTTCCTGCCATCCTTAGCTCCTCATTTTCCGCTTTGAGTGCTTGGCCCCGTAATTGCTGCTTGCAGCTATATTTATTATTATTATTATTATTCTTCCGCCGCAAGTCTATGGCAGCCCATAGAACCGCTTGCGGGAAAGTTGTATAATTTGGCACACTGATAGAGGGCCGACTCATCATTAACCATAGCAAGTTTGGAGTCTCTAACTCAAACTCTCTAGCGCCACCACTTGTCCAAACTTTCACTTTCTTTTTGCTAATAACTTTTGAACCGTAAGCCATAAAATCAAAATTCCAATTTTCCCGGAATCCTTGGGTCATGGCGAGTCGAATGAACACCAAATTTAAAAAATCCTAAGGTTTCGTTTTTTTTCTACAATTTTTTGTTTGTGAAACCTACTTTTTCGAACTCGTCCTAGACGGTTTGTCTGATTTACACCAAAATTGGCTCAGATCATCTTCAGACCATGCAGGCAAAAAGTTATGGAATTCAAGTTGATTGGACAAACCGTTCTCGAATAACGCGCTAATTAATTCTACGAAAAGCGTTCAAAAATGGAAGTGAGGCAATATCTCCGGAACGCTTTGGAATATTGAGACCAATCTTGGTGTGTGTTATAACAAGCATGACCTGAGGCTACCTGCAGTGTTTCGTCACAGTGCCACCTAGTGGTCAGGAGATATGAAAAATGGTTATTTTTGCTTATAACTTCTCATTGGTTTGACCAAAAATCTCAAAACTGGTCTTATTAGATTCGGAGGAGCATGCCGAGTCGACCCATATCCAATTTTCCCATGTCAGCCATTTTGGGTGTCGGCCATTTTGAATTTAGCTTTAAAATGCTGTATCTTGAGAACGGATTAACGTATCGTTTCGACAATAATTACAAAAATGTTCGGCACCATGCCCTGAATGTACATACGAAATTTGGGATCAGCGCCACCTTGTGGTCAAAAGTTATAACGAAATTTCGAAAAATGCTAATAACTTCTGAAAAAAATGGCTTATTGTAATAAAAGTGATCTCAAAATATTCCTTGGGTCAGGCCGAGAACATTGATACCAATTATGCCAAAATTGGCCTAACTTCCTGTTCGCCATTTTGATGAATGTAGAAAACCTACTTTTTCGAACTCCTCCTAGACCGTTAGTCGGATTTTCACCAAATTTGACTCGGATCATCTTCAGAGCATGCTGACAAAATGTTATGGATTTCGTGTCGATATTCGAAACCGTTTTCATTTAACGCATCAACGAATTTGCAAGTAAGATGCCAAAGCGCATCGGAAGCTGTATCTCTGCAAAGCTTTGAGATATTTGCACCAAATTTGGTATGTGGCATTACCACCTCACACTGATTACACCACATAAATTTGGTAGCAGCGCCACCTATTGGTCAAGAGTAATGAAGCATTCATTAACCATTAGTTTTAAAATGATCATAAATGCTAATAACTGTAGATAGCATTAGCCTATTGTAATGAAACAGGTCTCAAAATATTCCTTGGGTCATGCCGACAACAAAGATACCAATTATGCGACAGTTGGCCAAACTCCCTGTCCGCCATTTTGAATTATGTTGAAAACCTACTTTTTCGAACTAGTCCTAGACCGTTTGTCCAATTTTCACCAAAATCGAGTCAGATCATCTTCAGACTGTGCTGACAAAAAGTTATGGATTTCATGTTGATAGTTGAAACCGTTTTCGTACAGCGCCTCTATAAATTTTAGGCTTGATGTGAAAATGACTCTAAGGCTATATCTTTGGAAAACTTTTACATAATGACACCAAACTTTGTGTGAACGTTTGTCACCTCACACTAAACACACCACATCGATCTGATAACAGCGCCACCTGTTGGTCAAACGTAATAAGCCATTAAATCATATCAGCAGGCGTTCTACATCATTTTTCTGTCGTTTTGACTAAAATCATCCTAAAATGGCTGCTTTTTACTTATTGTTGCAGTTGGTCTGCTGTTCCTGCCATCCTTAGCTCCTTATTTTGCGCTTTGAGTGCTTGGCCCCGTAATTGCTGCTTGCAGCTATATTTAGGGGCCAAGCACCGAAGGTGCGAAGGCACCTATTGTATCCGTTAGAATTCTTATTATTATTATTATTCCGCCGCAAGTCTATGGCAGCCCATAGAACCGCTTGCGGGAAAGTTGTATAATTTGGCACACTGATAGAGGACCGTCCCAACATTAACCATAGCAAGTTTGGAGTCTCTAACACAAACTCTCTAGCGCCACCATTTGTCCAAACTTTCACTTTCTTTTTGCTAATAACTTTTGAACCGTAAGCCACAAAATCAAAATTCCAATTTTCCCTGAATCCTTGGGTCATGCCGAGTCGAATGAACACCAAATTTCAAAAATCGTAAGGATTAGTTTTTTTTCTATAATTAATTGTTTGTAAAACCTACTATTTCGAACTCGTCCTAGACGGTTTGTCTGATTTTCACCAAAATTGGCTCAGATCATCTTCAGACCATGAAGGCAAAAAGTTATGGAATTCAAGTTGATTGGACAAACCGTTCTCGAATAACGTGCTAATTAATTCTACAAAAAGTGCGCAAAAACGGATGTGAGGCCATATCTCCGCAACGGTTTGTCTTATTGAGACCAAACTTGGTGTGTGTTGTATCAATTATGACCTGAGGCTACCTGCAGTGTTTCGTCATAGTGACACCTAGTGGTCAGGAGATATGAAAAATGGCTATTTTTGCTTATAACTTCTCAGTGGTTTGACCAAAAATCTCAAAACTACTCTTGTTAGATTCGGAGGAGCATGCCGAGTCGACCCATATCCAATTTTCCCATGTCAGCCATTTTGGGTGTCGGCCATTTTTAATTTAGCTTTAAAATGCTGTATCTTGAGAACGGATTAACGTATCGTTTCGACAATAATTACAAAAATGTTCGGCGCCATGCCCTGAATGTACATACCAATTTTGGGGCCAGCGCCACCTTGTGGTCAAAAGTTATAACGAAATTTCTAAAAATGCTAATAACTTCTGAAAAAAATGGCTTATTGTAATAAAAGTGATCTCAAAATATTCCTTGGGTCAGACCGAGAACATTGATGCCCATTATGCCAAAATTGGCCTAACTTCCTGTTCGCCATTTTGATGAATGTAGAAAACCTACTTTTTCGAACTCCTCCTAGACCGTTAGTCGGATTTTCACCAAATTTGAATCAGATCATCTTCAGACCATGCTGACAAAAAGTTATGGATTTCGTGTTGATATTCGAAACCGTTTTCATTTAACGCATCAACGAATTTGCAGGTAAGATGCCAAAGCGCATCGGAAGCTGTATCTCTGCAAAGCTTTGAGATATTTGCACCAAATTTGGTATGTGGCATTACCACCTCACACTGATGACACCACATCAATTTGGTAGCAGCGCCACCTATTGGTCAAGAGTAATGACGCATTCACTAACCATTAGTTTTTAAATGATCAAAAATGCTAATAACTGTAGATAGCATTAGCCTATTGTAATGAAACTGGTCTCAAAATATTCCTTGGGTCATGCCGACAACATAGATACCAATTATGCAACAGTTGGCCAAACTCCCTGTCCGCCATTTTGAATTATGTTGAAAACCTACTTTTTCGAACTAGTCCTAGACCGTTTGTCCAATTTTCACCCAAATCGAGTCAGATCATCTTCAGACTGTGCTGACAAAAAGTGATGGATTTCATGTTGATAGTTGAAACCGTTTTCGTACAGCGCCTCTATAAATTTTAGGCTTGATGTGAAAATGACTCTAAGGCTATATCTTTGGAAAACTTTTACATAATGACACCAAACTTTGTGTGAACGTTTGTCATCTCACACTAAACACACCACATCGATTTGATAACAGCGCCACCTGTTGGTCAAACCTAATAAGCAATTAAATCATATCAGTAGGCGTTCTACATCATTTTTCTGTCGTTTTGACTAAAATCATCCTAAAATGTCTTATTTTTACTTATTTTTGCAGTTGGTCTGCTGTTCCTGCCATCCTTAGCTCCTCAGTTTCCGCTTTGAGTGCTTGGCCCCGTAATTGCTGCTTGCAGCTATATTTAGGGGCCAAGCACCGAAGGTGCGGAGGCACCTATTGTATCCGTTAGCGTTCTTATTATTATTCTGCTTCTTCTTCCGTTTCTTCTTCCGCCGCAAGTCTATGGCAGCCCATAGAACCGCTTGCGGGAAAGTTGTATAATTTGGCACACTGATAGAGGACCGTACCAACATGAACTATAGCAAGTTTGGAGTCTCTAACTCAAACTCTCTAGCGCCACCATTTGTCCAAACTTTCACTTTCTTTTTGCTAATAACTTTTGAACCGTAAGCCATAAAATCAAAATTCCAATTTTCCCTGAATCCTTGGGTCATGCCGAGTCGAATGAACACCAAATTTCAAAAATCCTAAGGTTTAGTTTTTTTTCTATAATTTTTTGTTTATAAAACCTACTTTTTCGAACTCGTCCTAGACGGTTTGTCTGATTTTCACCAAAATTGGCTCAGATCATCTTCAGACGATGCAGGCAAAAAGTTATGGAATTCAAGTTGATTGGACAAACCGTTCTCGAATAACGCGCTAATTAATTCTACAAAAAGCGTTCAAAAATGGAAGTGAGGCCATATCTCCGCAACGCTTTGGAGTACTGAGACCAAACTTGGTGTGTGTTTTAACAAGCATGACCTGAGGCTACCTGAAGTGTTTCGTCACAGTGCCACCTAGTGGTCAGGAGATATGAAAAATGGCTCTTTTTGCTTATAACTTCTCAGTGGTTTGACCAAAAATCTCAAAACTAGTCTTGTTAGATTCGGAGGAGCATGCCGAGTCGACCCATATCCAATTTTCCTATGTCAGCCGTTTTGGGTGTCGGCCATTTTGAATTTAGTTTTAAAATGCTGTATCTTGAGAACGGATTAACGTATCGTTTCGACAATAATTACAAACATGTTCGGCACCATGCCCTGAATGTACATACCAATTTTGGGGCCAGCGCCACCTTGTGGTCAAAAGTTATAACGAAATTTCGAAAAATGCTAATAACTTCTGAAAAAAATGGCTTATTGTAATAAAAGTGATCTCAAAATATTCCTTGGGTCAGGCCGAGAACAATGATACCAATTATGCCAAAATTGGCCTAACTTCCTGTTCGCCATTTTGATGAATGTGGAAAACGTACTTTTTCGAACTCCTCCTAGACCGTTAGTCGGATTTTCACCAAATTTGACTCGGATCATCTTCAGACCATGCTGACAAAAAGTTATGGATTTCGTGTCGATATTCGAAACCGTTTTCATTTAACGCATCAACGAATTTGCAGGTAAGATGCCAAAGCGCATCGGAAGCTGTATCTCTGCAAAGCTTTGAGATATTTGCACCAAATTTGGTATGTGGCATTAACACCTCACACTGATGACACCACATCAATTTGGTAGCAGCGCCACCTATTGGTCAAGAGTAATGAAGCATTCATTAACCATTAGTTTTAAATTGAACAAAAATGCTAATAACTGTAGATAGCATTAGCCTATTGTAATGAAACTGGTCTCAAAATATTCCTTGGGTCATGCCGACAACATAGATACCAATTATGCAACAGTTGGCCAAACTCCCTGTCCGCCATTTTGATTTATGTTGAAAACCTACTTTTTCGAACTAGTCCTAGACCGTTTGTCCGATTTTCACCAAAATCGAGACAGATCATCTTCAGACTGTGCTGACAAAAAGTTATGGATTTCATGTTGATAGTTGAAACTGTTTTCGTACAGCGCCTCTATAAATTTTAGGCTTGATGTGAAAATGACTCAAAGGATATATCTTTGGAAAACTTTGACATAATGACACCAAACTTTGTGTGAACGTTTGTCATCTCACACTAAACACACCACATCGATTTGATAACAGCGCCACCTGTTGGTCAAACCTAATAAGCCATTAAATCATATCAGTAGGCGTTCTACATCATTTTTCTGTCGTTTTGACTAAAATCATCCTAAAATGGCTTCTTTTTACTCATTGTTGCAGTTGGTCTGCTGTTCCTGCCATCCTTAGCTCCTCATTTTCCGCTTTGAGTGCTTGGCCCCGTAATTGCTGCTTGCAGCTATATTTAGGGGCCAAGCACCGAAGGTGCGAAGGCACCTATTGAAACCGTTAGAATTCTTATTATTATTATTATTATTCTTCCGCCGCAAGTCTATGGCAGCCCATAGAACCGCTTGCGGGAAAGTTGTATAATTTGGCACACTGATAGTGGACCCTCCCAACATAAACCATAGCAAGTTTGGAGTCTCTAACTCAAACTCTCTAGCGCCACCATTTGTCCAAACTTTCACTTTCTTTTTGCTAATAACTTTTGAACCGTAAGCCACAAAATCAAAATTCCAATTTTCCCTGAATCCTTGGGTCATGCCGAGTCGAATGAACACCAAATTTCAAAAATCCTAAGGTTTAGTTTTTTTTCTATAATTTTTTGTTTATAAAACCTACTTTTTCGAACTCGTCCTAGACGGTTTGTCTGATTTTCACCAAAATTGGCTCAGATCATCTTCAGACCATGCAGGCAAAAAGTTATGGAATTCAAGTTGATTGGACAAACCGTTCTCGAATAACGCGCTAATTAATTCTACGAAAAGTGCGCAAAAACGGATGTGAGGCCATATCTCCGCAACGGTTTGTCTTATTGAGACCAAACTTGGTGTGTGTTGTAACAAGCATGACCTGAGGCTATCTGCAGTGTTTCGTCATAGTGACACCTAGTGGTCAGGAGATATGAAAAATGGCTATTTTTGCTTATAACTTCTCAGTGGTTTGACCAAAAATCTCAAAACTGGTCTTGTTAGATTCGGAGGAGCATGCCGAGTCGACCCATATCCGATTTTCCCATGTCAGCCATTTTGGGTGTCGGCCATTTTGAATTTAGCTTTAAAATGCTGTATCTTGAGAACGGATTAACGTATCGTTTCGACCATAATTACAAAAATGTTCGGCACCATGCCCTGAATGTACATACCAATTTTGGGGCCAGCGCCACCTTGTGGTCAAAAGTTATAACGAAATTTCGAAAAATGCTAATAACTTCTGTAAAAAATGGCTTATTGTAATAAAAGTGATCTCAAAATATTCCTTGGGTCAGGCCGAGAACATTGATACCAATTATGCCAAAATTGGCCTAACTTCCTGTTCGCCATTTTGATGAATGTAGAAAACCTACTTTTTCGAACTCCTCCTAGACCGTTAGTCGGATTTTCACCAAATTTGACTCGGATCATCTTCAGACCATGCTGAAAAAAAGTTATGGATTTCGTGTCGATATTCGAAACCGTTTTCATTTAACGCATCAACGAACTTGCAGGTAAGATGCCAAAGCGCATCAGAAGCTGTATCTCTGCAACGCTTTGAGATATTTGCACCAAATTTGGTATGTTGCATTACCACCTCACACTGATGACACCACATCAATTTGGTAGCAGCGCCACCTATTGGTCAAGAGTAATGAAGCATTCATTAACCATTAGTTTTAAAATGATCAAAAATGCTAATAACTGTAGATAGCATTAGCCTATTCTAATGAAACTGGTCTCAAAATATTCCTTGGGTCATGCCGACAACATAGATACCAATTATGCAACAGTCGGCCAAACTCCCTGTCCGCCATTTTGATCTATGTTGAAAACCTACTTTTTCGAACTAGTCCTAGACCGTTCGTCCGATTTTCATCAAAATCGAGTCAGATCATCTTCAGACTGTGCTGACAAAAAGTTATGGATTTCATGTCGATAGATGAAACCGTTTTCGTACAGCGCCTCTATTAATTTTAGGCTTGATGTGAAAATGACTCTGAGGCTATATCTTTGGAAAACTTTGACATAACGACACCAAACTTTGTGTGCACGTTTGTCACCTCACACTAAACACACCACATTGATCTGATAACAGCGCCACCTGTTGGTCAAACCTAATAAGCCATTAAATCATATTAGTATAATTTTTCTGTCGTTTTGACTAAAATCATCCTAAAATGGCTTGTTTTTACTTATTGTTGCAGTTGGTCTGCTGTTCCTGCCATCCTTAGCTCCTCATTTTCCGCTTTGAGTGCTTGGCCCCGTAATTGCTGCTTGCAGCTATATTTAGGGGCCAAGCACCGAAGGTGCGAAGGCACCTATTGAAACCGTTAGAATTCTTATTATTATTATTATTCTTCCGCCGCAAGTCTATGGCAGCCCATAGAACCGCTTGCGGGAAAGTTGTATAATTTGGCACACTGATAGAGGACCGTCCCAACATGAACCATAGCAAGTTTGGAGTCTCTAACTCAAACTCTCTAGCGCCACCACTTGTCCAAACTTTCAATTTCTTTTTGCTAATAACTTTTGAACCGTAAGCCACAACATCAAAATTCCAATTTTCCCTGAATCCTTGGGTCATGCCGAGTCGAATGAACACCAAATTTCAAAAATCGTAAGGATTAGTTTTTTTTCTATAATTTTTTGTTTATAAAACCTACTTTTTCGAACTCGTCCTAGACGGTTTGTCTGATTTTCACCAAAATTGGCTCAGATCATCTTCAGACCATGCAGGCAAAAAGTTATGGAATTCAAGTTGATTGGACAAACCGTTCTCGAATAACGCGCTAATTAATTCTACGAAAAGCGTTCAAAAATGGAAGTGAGGCCATATATCCGCAACGCTTTGGAATATTGAGACCAAACTTGGTGTGTGTTATAACAAGCATGACCTGAGGCTACCTGCAGTGTTTCGTCACAGTGCCACCTAGTGGTCAGGAGATATGAAAAATGGCTATTTTTGATTATAACTTCTCAGTGGTTTGACCAAAAATCTCAAAACTGGTCTTGTTAGATTCGGAGGAGCATGCCGAGTCGAACAATATCCAATTTTCCCATGTCAGCCATTTTGGGTGTCGGCCATTTTGAATTTAGTTTTAAAATGCTGTATCTTGAGAACGGATTAACGTATCGTTTCGACAATAATTACAAAAATGTTCGGCACCATGCCCTGAATGTACATACCAATTTTGGGGCCAGCGCCACCTTGTGGTCAAAAGTTATAACGAAATTTCGAAAAATGCTAATAACTTCTGAAAAAAATGGCTTATTGTAATAAAAGTGATCTCAAAATATTCCTTGGGTCAGGCCGAGAACATTGATACCAATTATGCCAAAATTGGCCTAACTTCCTGTTCGCCATTTTGATGAATGTAGAAAACCTACTTTTTCGAACTCCTCCTAGACCGTTAGTCGGATTTTCACCAAATTTGACTCGGATCGTCTTCAGACCATGCTGACAAAAAGTTATGGATTTCGTGTCGATATTCGAAACCGTTTTCATTTAACGCATCAACGAATTTGCAAGTAAGATGCCAAAGCGCATCGGAAGCTGTATCTCTGCAAAGCTTTGAGATATTTGCACCAAATTGGGTATGTGGCATTACCACCTCACACTGATTACACCACCTAAATTTGGTAGCAGCGCCACCTATTGGTCAAGAGTAATGAAGCATTCATTAACCATTAGTTTTAAAATGATCAAAAATGCTAATAACTGTAGATAGCATTAGCCTATTTTAATGAAACTGGTCTTAAAATATTCCTTGGGTCATGCCGACAACATAGATACCAATTATGCCACAGTTGGCCAAACTTCCTGTCCGCCATTTTGATTTATGTTGAAAACCTACTTTTTCGAACTAGTCCTAGACCGTTCGTCCGATTTTCACCAAAATCGAGTCATATCATCTTCAGACTGTGCTGACAAAAAGTTATGGATTTCATGTCGATAGTTGAAACCGTTTTCGTACAGCACCTCTATAAATTTTAGGCTTGATGTGAAAATGACTCTAAGGCTATATCTTTGGAAAACTTTGACATAATGACACCAAACTTTGTGTGAACGTTTGTCATCTCACACTAAACACACCACATCGATTTGATAACAGCGCCACCTGTTGGTCAAACCTAATAAGCCATTAAATCATATCAGTAGGCGTCCTACATCATTTTTCTGTCGTTTTGACTAAAATCATCCTAAAATGGCTTCTTTTTACTTCTTGTTGCAGTTGGTCTGCTGTTCCTGCCATTCTTAGCTCCTCATTTTCCGCTTTGAGTGCTTGGCCCCGTAATTGCTGCTTGCAGCTATATTTATTATTATTATTCTTCCGCCGCAAGTCTATGGCAGCCCATAGAACCGCTTGCGGGAAAGTTGTATAATTTGGCACACTGATAGTGGACCCTCCCAACATAAACCATAGCAAGTTTGGAGTCTCTAACTCAAACTCTCTAGCGCCACCATTTGTCCAAACTTTCACTTTCTTTTTGCTAATAACTTTTGAACCGTAAGCCACAAAATCAAAATTCCAATTTTCCCTGAATCCTTGGGTCATGCCGAGTCGAATGAACACCAAATTTCAAAAATCCTAAGGTTTAGTTTTTTTTCTATAATTTTTTGTTTATAAAACCTACTTTTTCGAACTCGTCCTAGACGGTTTGTCTGATTTTCACCAAAATTGGCTCAGATCATCTTCAGACCATGCAGGCAAAAAGTTATGGAATTCAAGTTGATTGGACAAACCGTTCTCGAATAACGCGCTAATTAATTCTACGAAAAGTGCGCAAAAACGGATGTGAGGCCATATCTCCGCAACGGTTTGTCTTATTGAGACCAAACTTGGTGTGTGTTGTAACAAGCATGACCTGAGGCTACCTGCAGTGTTTCGTCATAGTGACACCTAGTGGTCAGGAGATATGAAAAATGGCTATTTTTGCTTATAACTTCTCAGTGGTTTGACCAAAAATCTCAAAACTGGTCTTGTTAGATTCGGAGGAGCATGCCGAGTCGACCCATATCCGATTTTCCCATGTCAGCCATTTTGGGTGTCGGCCATTTTGAATTTAGCTTTAAAATGCTGTATCTTGAGAACGGATTAACGTATCGTTTCGACCATAATTACAAAAATGTTCGGCACCATGCCCTGAATGTACATACCAATTTTGGGGCCAGCGCCACCTTGTGGTCAAAAGTTATAACGAAATTTCGAAAAATGCTAATAACTTCTGTAAAAAATGGCTTATTGTAATAAAAGTGATCTCAAAATATTCCTTGTGTCAGGCCGAGAACATTGATACCAATTATGCCAAAATTGGCCTAACTTCCTGTTCGCCATTTTGATGAATGTAGAAAACCTACTTTTTCGAACTCCTCCTAGACCGTTAGTCGGATTTTCACCAAATTTGACTCGGATCATCTTCAGACCATGCTGACAAAAAGTTATGGATTTCGTGTCGATATTCGAAACCGTTTTCATTTAACGCATCAACGAATTTGCAGGTAAGATGCCAAAGCGCATCGGAAGCTGTATCTCTGCAAAGCTTTGAGATATTTGCACCAAATTTGGTATGTGGCATTAACACCTCACACTGATGACACCACATCAATTTGGTAGCAGCGCCACCTATTGGTCAAGAGTAATGAAGCATTCATTAACTATTAGTTTTAAAATGAACAAAAATGCTAATAACTGTAGATAGCATTAGCCTATTGTAATGAAACTGGTCTCAAAATATTCCTTGGGTCATGCCGACAACATAGATACCAATTATGCAACAGTTGGCCAAACTCCCTGTCCGCCATTTTGATTTATGTTGAAAACCTACCTTTTCGAACTGATCCTAGACCGTTCGTCCGATTTTCACCAAAATCGAGTCAGATCATCTTCAGACTGTGCTGACAAAAAGTTATGGATTTCATGTTGATAGATGGAACCGTTTTCGTACAGCGCCTCTATAAATTTTAGGCTTGATGTGAAAATGACTCTAAGGCTATAATTTTGGAAAACTTTGACATAATGACACCAAACTTTGTGTGCACGTTTGTCACCTCACACTAAACACACCACATCGATTTGATAACAGCGCCACCTGTTGGTCAAACCTAATAAGCCATTAAATCATATCAGTAGGCGTTCTACATCATTTTTCTGTCGTTTTGACTAAAATCATCCTAAAATGGCTTCTTTTTACTTATTGTTGCAGTTGGTCTGCTGTTCCTGCCATCCTTAGCTCCTCATTTTCCGCTTTGAGTGCTTGGCCCCGTAATTGCTGCTTACAGCTATATTTAGGGCCCGAGCACTACAGTGCGAGGACCCTATTGGAATTGCTCCGTTTATTATTATTAGGGCCCGAGCCCAGAATGGGCGAAGGCCCTCTTGTTTTCCTAAGGATTCTTATTTTTTTTTTTTTTATTTTTTGTTAACCTTCCGGGCACTTAAGGGGGTCTTAACATGCTCAAAAACTCTTGAAAATTTGCACACATGTCGGAATCTGCGGCCATCAGGACGTCACAGAGGCTGGTACCGGGGCGTGGCAAGGGGACTCTACAGCGCCCCCTGGAATTTTTAGGGCCATATAGCACACATACTTGAACGTACACATATGAAACTCGGTACACATATAGAACTCATTGAGATGAACAACTTTTGTACTCTATGTCATTTTTTTAACGCAACAGGAAGTGAGATATTTAGGGCTGTTTAAAAAGCGCATGCTCTGGAATTTAACGTACTCCTCCCAGGATTTCCATACGATTGTCACCAAACTCGGTCAGCATGATCTCAAGACATTGGGGACGCTAAATTGCGAGGGGATTTTTGATATCTCGAACGGTTTGGCCGTGGCAAGGCGACAAAGTTATGGCGAGAAATGAGAAACAGGAAGTGTCTAATAACTGTTGCACACATTGCCTGATTCTGATGAAACTTCACCAGATTGTTCGTTGTATGATGCCGATTCCATAAATGGGACTATTATGAGTCAAAGTTATAGCGCCACCAACTGGTAGCAGGAAGCGTGTCATTTTCAAAATGCTTTGAAATCAGCCTCTTAATTTTACTTGATTTTCTTCAAACTTCATCAAAATAATGTCAAAACACGGCCGATAAGAATATGTAAAGGGTACGATGATAAATCAAATGCTGTTGCCATGGCAACGTGTTAAACTTTAAAATTAGATTTCTGTCTTTTCGAGGCTGTTAACATGCTTAGAATTTCATGAAACTCAACACACACATCAATATTAATGATAGTTAGACACTGGCAAAAGGTCATAAATGGGCGTGGAGCAGGCACTCTATAGCGCCATCTTTTGACAAAAGTTGGGGGGTTAGTTTTTCCTACAGTCACCAAACTCTGTACATATATTGTTCTCATCAATCTGGACAACTTTCTAAATCAAACTCATTAGCTAAGACCAACAGGAAGCCGGCTATTTTGATTTGAATGTGGATTTTTGGAAAAATCAGGCTGTAAACAAATTCACACTCCTTCTAAGAATAACAAGGTATTCACACCAAACTTTTTTAACATGAAGAGAAGATTCTGAAGATGTTAAATTGCGAGCGGATTTGGGATATCTCGAACGGTGTTGACGTGGTGATTTTTTAAAAAACATAACCCTAATTTTTTATATCTTTAAAGTGCAGCATCCAAACTCTTTAAAACTTTTTTCACACAGAGATCTAATCATTATGAGCAAGTGCTGGTAATATCATAGTTATTCAAGCTTCTATGAATTAAAGAAAATTAAAAAAAGAAATCAGTAAACTGTTGTCACTGGGCTGACAGTCTGTGTTGACACTAAGAGTGACTGAAGGGGGGAGGGGTGAAAGGGAGAGAGACCAGTGGAACATGCTGTTTTGCTTAAGACCATCTTTGAGGAAGATGCAATTTGCACATTGCACATTGCTGTAGTTTAATCTGCATAAATAAGTCTGAACTTTGAGAGTCTGATCTTTGAGAAAATATAAAGGGTCACAAACTCTTTCATTCTTTGTATATTGCAGTTGTTTTTTTTTATTTATTTTTTACTGAACTGTACCATGAACTTGTCCTATTCAGTCACATAGCAAAAGATTAAGAAAAATACAGCTTTTTAGCATGAGCGATTTATCTTCATTGATAGACATTTATTTTCATAATTAAAATTTTTGATTCAATAAAAAAAAAAACACTAACAATTTCAAGACAAACTTTGACAACAAAACAAACTTTGCTGTTATCTGTTCAAAACATCTGAAAATTGTACCATTTTAAGATGAGTTATATTTATATATCGCCCCATTACAATACCCAACTTGATTTTTAAAGATATTTTGAAAGAATGAAGCGTTTATTGAGCACTTTATTGTTTATTGTTGTATACCCACATGAACTGTGTTCATGTTCATGTTAATTCACAGTACATACACTATGTTAAAAGATACAAATTTACCTTTAAACAATATATGAGTACTTTTTTAGGTTAATATTAATTAACATTAATAAATGCTATTTATTATTGTTCATGTTAACAATGTTAACAAATCAAACTGGATGGTAAAGTTGTATATTTAGTGTGTATTTGTCTGTGTGTTGATTTAAAAATGTAACCCTTTCATTTCTGTAAACTTTAAATCCAAACTGGCAGAGGGTTACTGTGAATGCATGTGCCAACTGGGCACCGTTTTCCTAATTGATTCTTAGTTATGTAGCGCTTAAGAGTGATGTCTTATAACAGGAGTCACCTGCAAAGCAATGTCCACACACAAATGGAACAGATAGGTAACGATGACATTTAAACAGAAGTGGTGGACGTAAAGCAAGCAATAATAACATTTTGTTATCATCATGAATTACATGTTCTTATCATCATCCTCAGAATATAGGGAAAATGTTCCCTATATTGTGAACGGCTTTGGGATATCTTGAACGGTGTTGATGTGGTGATTTATGAAAGTAACAATAAAAAAGATGAAGAGTTATTTTCATATATCTTTAAATTGCATTATTCTTACTCATCATAAAAAAATACGCATAGTTTCAAAATGTTATCATGCTCAGAGGCCCCAAAAACATTAAAAGTGTCAAATAAATTCGTCAGATTAAAGCTCTAATACCAGGGATGAACACTAGAGGTCCTCATAAGATAAGGAATCGTTTGACCTCTAATGCTATTTAGCTCATTGTCAGTGTATAAGAATGACAATAATCCATAGAATCAGTTGATATGTACTGTACTGTCAGTGTAATTTTACATAATTATTTTGTATAGGTGCTTAAAGAGCATTAAAATATTTTTTTTTATCTTTTAAGGAAAAATTATGTGATTTAAATACATATATACACTCTCACTGATAGAACAAAGTATCTTATAAGTTATATTTATATTATACTGCTCAGTTCACTTGATTAGAATGAGAAACAAATACAAAAAGGCCAAAAAGTCAACTAAGTTAATATGTATTTATTTTCAATATATTTGTTTATAATTATTTCACAGATGCTTATAGACTATTAAAATAATATCTAAAAATGCTTGTAGACCTTAAAACATGGTAACTATTTAAAATAGGGTCCAATACCTACAAAAAAGCCTCTTGGAGCAAAATTTGACACCCAACAGGAAGTCGGTTATTTTTAATTTTCTCAGCAAATTTTGTCATTTTTGCCATTTTCAGGCCTCGTACTTGAACGAACTCCTCCTAGAGATTTATCCGGATTAACTCCAAATTTGCTGAGTGTAATCTAAAGCACTTTGTGACGTTAAATTGCAAAGATCTAGAGTTTTCATTGGAGGGCGTGTCCATAGCGGTCTCGCAAATTTCGATGTTTCGCCATGAAAAAGGAAGTTTCTATAACTCAGGCATACAATGTCCGATCTGTCCCAAACTTCACATGTGTGATAACACTCCTGACCTGAAGACATCTACATTCCCATATTCAGTTATAGTCATAGCGCCACCTGCTGGCAACAGGAAGTGTCATGCTGTACTCTACAACAAACTCCTCCAAGAGATTTATACAGATCAACACTAAAATCGGTCAGTCTAATAAAAAGGCTTAAGTGATGTTAAATTGCGAAGATCTTGAGTTTTCGTTGAAGGGCATGTCCGTGGTGGCCTGACAAAGTTTGATGTTTGGTCATGGACATAGAAGTTGTTATAACTCAGCCATAAAATGTCCAATCTGCCTCAAACTTCACATGTTTGATAAGAGTCCTGGCCTGAAGACATCTTAAGGCCAATATTCAGATATCATCATAGCGCCACCTATTGACAGCAGGATATATCATATCTTGCACTAACTTAAACATACCAAGGTCAATCTGCACCAGACTTCATATGTTTGATGAAAGTGCTGGCCTGAACACATCTACATGTCAATAATCAGTTACAGGCATAGCGCCACCAGCTGGCAGCAGGAGGTTTGGCACATTTAAGTGACTTTGATCTATTTTTCCTACATTCACTGTTTTAAAAGCATAATGCCCACCGTTTGCTGTTTTCCTTAAGCCACCGGTCGGCGGTGAGCCCGGGTGCGAGGGCCCGTTCATCGCTGCTTGCAGCTTTAATTCTTCTTCTTCTTCTTCTTCTTCTTCTTCTCCAAAGTGAAAAGTCTTTTTGAGGGCCTAAACATGCCCGAAAACTCACGAAACTTTGCACACGCATCAGACCTGGCGAAAATTTACATCTGATATGGTTTTCAAAAGTGGGTGTGGCAAAATGGCTCGATAGCGCCACCTATAAAATTTCAACGGAGTGCCCCTCGAGCTACGTTTCACGTACATGTACGAAACTCGGTACACATATGTAACACACCAATACCTACAAAAAAGTCTCCTGGTGCAACATCCGAAACCCAACAGGAAGTCCGTTATATTGAATTTCCTGTACGATTTTTGTGCAGTTTTTGCCATTTTCAGGCCTCATACTTTAACGAACTCCTCCTACAGTTTTTATCCGATCATCTTCAAATTTGCTGAGTGTCATCATAAGGCCTTTGCGATGTTAAATTGCGAAGCTTTAGAGTTTTCGTCGAAGGGCGTGTCCGTGGCGGCCGGACAAACTTTGATGTTTCGCCATGAAAAAGGAAGTTGCTATAACTCAGGCATACGATGTCCGATCTGCCTCAAACTTCACATGTTTGATGACAGTCCGGTCCTGAACACACGTCAGTGCCCATATTCAGTTATAGTCATAGCGCCACCTGCTGACAACAGGAAATGACATGTTTAACACTGTTAAGGACTCCTAGAAACATATTGAAAAGCGTTAACAAGTCTTAAATAGGCTAGCAACATGCTACAAACATGCTAAAACATGCTAGCAACACTTAGCTAAGAGCTAAAGCATGCTATTAATACAAATACAAAAGGAAATTGCTGTTTCTCATGTATAAAATGTTGAATCTGACCCAAACTTAATATTCAACATGCTACAAAAATAATAAAGCATGCTAGCAACACTTAGCTAATATGCTAAAGCATGCTAATAATACAATGAAACAGGAAGTTACTCTAACTCAGGCATACAATGTCCAATAAGCCCCAAACTTAACATGTTTGATAAGAATCCTGGCCTAAACACACGCCCATGCCCGTATTCAGTTATAGTCATAGCGCCACCAGCTGGTAACAGGAAGCCACATGTTTAATACTGTTGTGGATGCCTAGCAACATTTTAAAAAAATTCAACAACTGTTAAACAGGGCAGCAACATGCTAGAAACATGCTATAACATGTTAGCAACATTTAGCTAAGTGCTAAAGCATACTCTTAATGCAATGAAACAGGAAGTTACTGTAACTCAGGCATGCAATGTCCAATCAGCCCCAAACTTCACATGTTTGATAACAGTCCTGGCCTGAAGATATCTACATGCCAATATTAAGTTATAGTTATAGCGCCACCTACTGTCAACAGGAAGTGACCTTTAATGGTGTTACGGACTCCTAGCAACATATTAAAAAGTGTTAGCAAGTGTTAAATAGGCTAGCATCATGCTACTATCATGTTAAAACATGCTAGCAACACTTAGCTAAGAGCTAAAGCATGATATTAATACAAAGAAAAATAAGTGTAACTCATGCATACAATGTCCAATCTGACCCAAGCTTAATATGTTTGATAAGAGTCCTGGTCTGAACACAAGCCCATGCCCATATTCAGTTATAGTCATAGTGCCACCTGCTGGCAACAGGAAGTCACATGTTTAATACTGTTGTGGATGCCAAGCAACATTTTAAAAATATCAACAAGTGTTAAATAGGGTACCAACATGCTAGAAACATGTTAGCAACATTTAGCTAAGTGCTAAAGCATACTTTTAATGCAATGAAACAGGAAGTTACTGTAACCCAGGCATGCAATGTCCAATCAGCCCCAAACTTCACATGTTTGATAACAGTCCTGACCTGAAGATATCTACATGCCAATATTCAGTTATAGTCATAGCGCCACCTACTGTCAACAGGAAGTGACATGTTTAACACTGTGATACACTATTAGCAACACACAAAAAAGCCATTGAGTGCTAAACTACTTTAAAACGTACTCAAACATTCTAGCAACACTTACTTAGTGCTAAAGCATGTTGTTAAAGACATAAAACAGGAAGTTACTGTAACTCAGGCATGCAATGTCCAATCAGCCCCAAACTTCACATGTTTGATAAGACTCTTGGCCTGAAGATATATACATGCCCATATTCAGTTATAGTCACAGCACCACCTGCTGACAACAGGAAGTGATGTTTAATGGTGTTACGGACTCCTAGCAACATATTAAAAAGCTTTAGCGAGTTTTAAATAGGCTAGCATCATGCTAGAATCATGTTAAAACATGCTAGCAACACTTAGCTAAGAGCTAAAGCATGATATTAATACAAAGAAAAATAAGTGTAACTCATGCATACAATGTCCAATCTGACCCAAGCTTAATATGTTTGATAAGAGTGCTGGTCTGAACACAAGCCAATGCCCATATTCAGTTATAGTCATAGTGCCACCTGCTGGCAACAGGAATTCACATGTTTAATACTGTTGTGGATGCCAAGCAACATTTTAAAAATATCAACAAGTGTTAAATAGGGTAGCAACGTGCTAGAAACATGTTAGCAACATTTAGCTAAGTGCTAAAGCATACTCTTAATGCAATGAAACAGGAAGTTACTGTAACTCAGGCATGCAATGTCCAATCAGCCCCAAACTTAATATGTTTGATAAGAGTCCTGGCCTGAATACATTTACATGCCAGTATTTAGTTATAGTCATAGCGCCACCAGCTGGCAACAGCAAATTACTTGTTTTACACTAACATAAGCATGCAATGTACAATTTGCACCAAACTTGACATGTTTGCCAATAGTCCTGGCCTGAAGACATCTAAAAGCCAATATTTCGTAATAGCGCCACCTGTTGGCAGCAGGATATGTCATGACTTACACTCAAGCATGCCATGTTCAAGCTTCACCAAACTTCATATGTTTCATGAAAGCACTGGCCTGAACACATCTGCATGCCAATATTCAGTTATAGGCATAGCGCCACCAGCTGGCAGCAGGAAGATTGGCACATATCAATGACTTTGACATATTCCTCCTACATTTACTGTGTTAATAGCATAGTGCCCACCATTCGCCACCGATCGGCGGTGAGCCCGAGTGCGAGGGCCCTACCATCGCTGCTTGCAGCTTTAATTAGGGCCCGAGCACCGAAGGTGTGAGGACCCTATTGGATCTGCTTCGTTTATTATTATTATTATTATTATTATTATTATTATTATTATTATTATTATTATTCTTCTCCAAAATGAATCGCATTTTTGAGGGCTTAGATATACCCGAAAACTCATGAAACTTCGCACACACATCAGACCTGGCGAAAATTTACGTCTGATATGGGTTGCAGAAGTGGGTGTGGCAAAATGGCTCGACAGCGCCACCTTTACAAGTTCCGCGGTGTGCGCATTCAGCTGTGATTCGCGTACATGCACGAAAATCGGTACACACATGTAACACACCAATACCTACAAAAAAGCCTCTTGGAGCTAAATTTGACACCCAACAGGAAGTCGGTTATTTTTAATTTTCTCAACAAATTTTGTGTCATTTTTGCCATTTTCAGGCCTCGTATCTGAACGAACTCCTCCTAGAGATTTATTCGGATCTACGCCAAATTTGCTGAGTCTAATCTAAAGCCCTTTGTGACGTTAAATTGTGAAGATCTAGAGTTTTCATCGGAGGGCGTGTCCGTGGCGGCCTGGCAAATTTCGATGTTTCGCCATGAAAAAGGAAGTTGCTATAACTTAGGCATAAAATGTCCGATCTGTCCCAAACTTCACATGTGTTATAACACTCCTGACCTGAAGACATCTACATGCCCATATTCAGTTATAGTCATAGCGCCACCTGCAGGCAACAGGAAGTGTCATGCTGTACTCTACAACCAACTCCTCCTAGAGATTTATGCAGATCAACACCAAAATCGGTCAGTCTAATATAAAGGCCTTAGTGATGTTAAATTGTGAAGATCTTGAGTTTTCGGTAAAGGGCGTGTCCGTGGCGGCCTGACAAATTTCGACGTCTCGCCATGGATATAAAACTTGTTATAACTTAGCCATAAAATGTCCGATTTGCCTCAAACTTCAGATATTCGATAAGAGTCCTGGCCTGAATACACCTGAAGGCCAATATTCTATTATAATCACAGCGCCACCTGTTGGCAACAGGAAATGACTTGTATCAAACTCCTCCTAGAGATTTAATGATATCAACATTATATTTGGTCAGTCTGATCTAGAGGCCTTAGAGATGTTAAATTGCGAAGATCTTGAGTTTTCGTTAAAGGGCGTGTCTGTGGCGGCGTGACAAAGTTTGATGTTTCGCCATGGACATAGAAGTTATTATAACTCAGCCATAAAATGTCCGATCTGCCTCAAACTTCACAGGTTTGGTGAGAGTCCTGGCCTGAAGACACCTAAAGACCAATATTCAGATATTATCATAGCGCCACCTGTTGGCAGCAGGATATATCATATCTTTCACTAACTCAAACATACCAAGGTCAATCTGCACCAAACTTCATATGTTTGATGAAAGTGGTGGCCTGAACACATCTACATGTCAATAATCAGTTATAGGCATAGCGCCACCAGCTGGCAGCAGGATATTTGGCACATTTAAGTGACTTTGACATATTTCTCCTATTTTTACTGTATTAAAAGCATACTACCCACCATTTGTTGTGTTCCTAAAGCCACCGGTCGGCGGTGAGCCCGTGTGCGAGGGCCCGTTCATCGCTGCTTGCAGCTTTAATTATTATTCTTCTTCTTCTCCAAAATGAAAAGTCTTTTTGAGGGCCTAAACATGCCCGAAAACTCACGAAACTTTGCACACGCATCAGACCTGGCGAAAATTTACATCTGATATGGTTTTCAAAAGTGGGTGTGGCAAA
The DNA here is from genome assembly GCF_049309525.1 of Garra rufa. Lineage (NCBI taxonomy): Eukaryota > Metazoa > Chordata > Actinopteri > Cypriniformes > Cyprinidae > Garra > Garra rufa. Next base: position 570,357 of record NW_027394276.1, on the reverse strand, counting down.
ATGGCTCGATAGCGCCACCTATAAAATTTCAACGGATTGCGCCTCGAGCTGCGTTTCACGTACATGTACGAAACTCGGTACACACATGTAACACACCAATACCTACAAAAAAGTCTCCTGGTGCAACATCCGAAACCCAACAGGAAGTCCGTTATATTTAATTTCCTGTACGATTTTTGTGCAGTTTTTGCCATTTTCAGGCCTCGTACTTTAACGAACTCCTCCTACAGTTTTTATACGATCATCTTCAAATTTGCTGAGTGTCATCATAAGGCCTTTGCGATGTTAAATTGCGAAGCTTTAGAGTTTTCGTCGAAGGGCGTGTCCGTGGCGGCCTGACAAACTTTGATGTTTCGCCATGAAAAAGGAAGTTGCTATAACTCAGGCATACGATGTCCGATCTGCCTCAAACTTCAAATGTTTGATGACAGTCCGGTCCTGAACACACGTTAGTGCCCATATTTAGTTATAGTCATAGCGCCACCTGCTGACAACAGGAAATGACATGTTTAACACTGTTACGGACTCCTAGAAACATATTGAAAAGCGTTAACTAGTCTTAAATAGGCTAGCAACATGCTACAAACATGTTAAAACATGCTAGCAACACTTAGCTAAGAGCTAAAGCATGCTATTAATACAAATACAAAAGGAAATTGCTGTAACTCATGTATATAATGTTGAATCTGACCCAAACTTAATATTCAACATGCTACAAAAATAATAAAGCATGCTAGCAACACTTAGCTAATATGCTAAAGCATGCTAATAATACAATGAAACAGGAAGTTACTCTAACTCAGGCATACAATGTCTAATCAGCCCCAAACTTAACATGTTTGATAAGAATCCTGGCCTAAACATACGCCCATGCCCGTATTCAGTTATAGTCATAGCGCCACCAGCTGGTAACAGGAAGCCACATGTTTAATACTGTTGTGGATGCCTAGCAACATTTAAAAAAAATTCAACAACTGTTAAACAGGGTAGCAACATGCTAGAAACATGCTATAACATGTTAGCAACATTTAGCTAAGTGCTAAAGCATACTCTTAATGCAATGAAACAGGAAGTTACTGTAACTCAGGCATGCAATGTCCAATCAGCCCCAAACTTCACATGTTTGATAACAGTCCTGGCCTGAAGATATCTACATGCCAATATTCAGTTATAGTTATAGCGCCACCTACTGTCAACAGGAAGTGACATGTTTAACACTGTGACACACTATTAGCAACACACTAAAAAAGCCATTGAGTGCTAAACTAGTTTAAAACGTACTCAAACATGCTAGCAACACTTACTTAGTGCTAAAGCATGTTGTTAAAGACATAAAACAGGAAGTTACTGTAACTCAGACATGCAATGTCCAATCAGCCCCAAACTTCACGTTTGATAAGACTCCTGGCCTGAAGATATATACATGCCCATATTAAGTTATAGTCACAGCGCCACCTGCTGACAACAGGAAGTGACGTTTAATGGTGTTACGGACTCCTAGCAACATATTAAAAAGCGTCAGCAAGTTTTAAATAGGCTAGCATCATGCTAGAATCATGTTAAAACATGCTAGCAACACTTAGCTGAGAGCTAAAGCATGATATTAATACAAAGAAAAATCAGTGTAACTCATGCATACAATGTCCAATCTGACCCAAGCTTAATATGTTTGATAAGAGTCCTGGTCTGAACACAAGCCCATGCCCATATTCAGTTATAGTGATAGTGCCACCTGCTGGCAACAGGAAGTCACATGTTTAATACTGTTGTGGATGCCAAGCAACATTTTAAAAATATCAACAAGTGTTAAATAGGGTAGCAACATGCTAGAAACATGTTAGCAACATTTAGCTAAGTGCTAAAGCATACTCTTAATGCAATGAAACAGGAAGTTACTGTAACTCAGGCATGCAATGTCCAATCAGCCCCAAACTTAATATGTTTGATAAGAGTCTTGGACTGAATACATTTACATGCCAATATTTAGTTATAGTCATAGCGCCACCAGCTGGCAACAGCAAATTACTTGTTTTACACTAACTTAAGCATGCAATGTACAATTTGCACCAAACTTGACATGTTTGCCAATAGTCCTGGCCTGAAGACATCTAAAAGCCAATATTTTGTAATAGCGCCACCTGTTGGCAGCAGGATATGTCATGACTTACACTCAAGCATGCCATGTTCAAGCTTCACCAAACTTCATATGTTTGATAAAAGCGCTGGCCTGAACACATCTGCATGCCAATATTCAGTTATAGGCATAGCGCCACCAGCTGGCAGAAGGAAGATTGGCACATATCAATGACTTTGACATATTCCTCCTACATTTTCTGTGTTAATAGCATAGTGCCCACCATTCGCCACCGATCGGCGGTGAGCCCGAGTGCGAGGGCCCTACCATCGCTGCTTGCAGCTTTAATTATTATTATTATTCTCCAAAATGAATCGCATTTTTGAGGGCTTAGACATACCCGAAAACTCATGAAACTTCGCACACACATCAGACCTGGCGAAAATTTACGTCTGATATGGGTTGCAGAAGTGGGTGTGGCAAAATGGCTCGATAGCGCCACCTTTACACGTTCCGCGGTGTGCGCTTTCAGTTGTGATTCACGTACATGCACGAAAATCGGTACACACATGTAGCTCACCAATACCTACAAAAAAGCCTCTTGGAGCAAAATTTGACACCCAACAGGAAGTCGGTTATTTTTAATTTTCTTAGCAAAATTTGTGTAATTTTTGCCATTTTCAGGCGTCATACTTGAACGAACTCCTCCTAGAGATTTATTCGGATCAACGGCAAATTTGGTGAGTCTAATCTAAAGCCCTTTGTGACGTTAAATTGCGAAGATCTAGAGTTTTCATCGGAGGGCGTGTCCGTGGCGGCCTGGCAAATTTCGATGCTTCGCCATGAAAAAGGAAGTTGCTATAACTCAGGCATAAAATGCCCGATCTGCCCCAAACTTCACATGTGTGATAACACTCCTGACCTGATGACATCTACATGCCCATATTCAGTTTTACTCATAGCGCCACCTGCTGGCACCAGGAAGTGTCATGCTGTACTCTGCAACAAACTCCTCCAAAAGATTTAATCAGATCAACACCAAAATCGGTCAGTCTAATAAAAAGGCTTTAGCGATGTTAAATTGCGAAGATCTTGAGTTTTCGTTGAAGGGCGTGTCCGTGGCGGCCTGGCAAATTTCGTGGTCTCGCCATGGATATAAAACTTGTTATAACTCAGCCATAAAATGTCCGATTTGCCTCAAACTTCACATGTTCGATAAGAGTCCTGGCCTGAACCAATCTGAAGGCCTATATTCTATTATAATCACAGCGCCACCTGTTGGCAATAGGAAATGACTTGTACCAAACTCCTCCTAGAGATTTAATGATATCAACATTATATTTGGTCAGTCTGATCTCGAGGCCTTAGAGATGTTAAATTGTGAAGATCTTGAGTTTTCGTTAAAGGGCGTGTCCATGGCGGCCTGACAAAGTTTGATGTTTCGCCATGGACATAAAAGTTGTTATAACTCAGCCATAAAATGTCCGATCTGCCTCAAACTTCACATGTTTGGTAAAAGTCCTGGCCTGAAGACATCTAAAGGCCAATATACAGATATTATTATAGCGCCACCTATTGGCAGCAGGATATATCATATCTTGCACTAACTCACACATACCAAGGTCAATCTGCACCAAACTTCATATGTTTGATCAAAGTGCTGGCCTGAACACATCTACATGTCAATAATCAGTTATAGGCATAGCGCCACCAGCTGGCAGCAGGAAGTTTGACACATTTAAGTGACTTTGATCTATTTTTCCTACATTTACTGTATTAAAAGCATACTGCCCACCGTTTGCTGTGTTCCTAAAGCCACCGGTCGGCGGTGAGCCCGTGTGCGAGGGCCCGTTCATCGCTGCTTGCAGCTTTAATTAGGGCCCGAGCACTACAGTGCGAGGACCCTATTGGAATTGCTCCGTTTATTAGGGCCCGAGCCCAAAAGGGCGAAGGCCCTATTGTTCTTCTAAGGGTTATTATTTTTTTTTTTTTTTTTTTTTTTTTTTTCTTTTTTTCAACCTTCCGGGCACTTTTGGGGGCCTTAACATACTCAAAAACTCTTGAAAATTTGCACACACGTCGGAATCTGCGGCCATCAGGACGCCAAAGAGGCTGGGACCCGGGCGTGGTTCAGGGCCTCTACAGCGCCCCCTGGAACACAGTTTGAAAACTTGATGTACTGCGCACACATACTTGCATGTATTGATATGAAACTCGGTACACATATAGATCTCACTGAGCCAAACAACTTTTGTACTCTATGTCATGGGCTCCACGCAACAGGAAGTGAGATATTTAGGGCTGTTTAAAAAGCGCATGCTCTGGAATTTAACATACTCCTCCCAGGAATTCCATGGGATTGTCACCAAACTCGGTCAGCATGATCTCAAGACATTGGGGACGCTAAATTGCGAGGAGATTTTTGATATCTCGAACGGTTTGGCCGTGGCAAGGCGACAAAGTTATGGCGAGAAATGAGAAACAGGAAGTGTCTAATAACTGTTGACCACATTGCCTGATTCTGATGAAACTTCACCAGTTTGTTCGTTGTATGATGCCGATTCCATAAATGCGACTATTATGAGTCAAAGTTATAGCGCCACCAACTGGCAGCAGGAAGTGTGTCATTTTCAAAATGCTTTGATATCAGCCTCTTAATTTTACTCGATTTTCTTTAAACTTCATCAAAATCATGTCAAAACACGGCCGATAAGAATATGTAAAGGGGTCGATGATAAATCGAATGCTGTTGCCATGGCAACATGTCAAACTTTAAAATTAGATTCCTGTCTTTTCGAGGCAGTTAACATGCTTAGAATTTCATGAAACTCAACACACACATCAATATTTATGATAGTTAGACACTGGCAAAAGGTCATAAATGGGCGTGGAGCAGGCACTCTATAGCGCCATCTTTTGACAAAAGTTGGGGGGTTAGTTTTTCCTACAGTCACTAAACTCTGTACATATATTAATCTCATCAATTTGGACAACTTTCTAAATCAAACTCATTAGCTGAGACCAACAGGAAGCCGGCTATTTTGATTTGAATGTGGATTTTTGGAAAAATCAGGCTGTAAACAAATGCACACTACTTCTAAGAACAACCAGCTGTTCACACCAAACTTTTTTAACATGAAGAGAATATTCTGAAGATGTTAAATTGCGACCGGATTTTGGATATCTTGAACGGTGTGGACGTGGTGATTTTTTAAAGATATAGTAAAAAATATTTTTATATCTTTAAAGTGCAGCATCCAAACTCTTTAAAACTTTTTTCACACAGAGATCTAATCATTCTGAGCAATTGCTGGAAATAAAAAATGTATACAAGCTTCTATGAATTAAAGAAAATTTAAAAAAGAACTCAGAAACCTGCTGTCACTCTGGTGAATGTCTCTACAGTATGTGTGTGCGTTCAGTCAGGCACAGAGAAGCTCATTATTGCAGGGGGGAGGGGTGAGAGGCAGAGAGGGTGACAGAGTAGAGAGCCATCCTACAGACCATCTTTGAACAAAATGCACATACTGTATGTAGTGTAATTACATAAATATGTCTGATCTTTGAGAGTCTGATATTTTGAGAAAATATAAAGGGTCACTAAGTCTTTCATTGTTCATTTTTTGCAGTTGTTGTTTTTTATTTATTTTTTACTTAACTGTACCATGAACTTGTCCTATTCAGTCACATAGCAAAAGATTTTAAAAAATACAACTTTTTAGCATGATCAATTTATCTTCATTGATAGACAATATTTACATAGTGTTATTTATTGAATATAAAATCATAATAATAAAAAATTAAGACAAACTTTGACAACAAAACAAACGTTACTGTTATCTCTTCAAAACATCTGAAAACCATAATTTTAAGATCAGTTATATATATGTATCACCCCGTTAAAATACTCAACTTGATTTTTAAAGATATTTTGAAAGAATGAAGCGTTTATAGAGCACTTTATTGTGTATTGCTGTACACCCACATGAACTGTGTTCATGTTCATGTTAATTCACAGTACATAAACTTTATATGAATACTTTTTTTAGCTTAATATTAATTAACATTAATAAATGCTATTTATTTATTGGTCATGTTAACTGATATAGTTAATTTTAACAAATGAAACTGGATGGCAACATTTTATATTTTGTGTGTATGTGTCTGTGTGTTGATTTTAAAGTGTAACCCTTTCAATTCTGTAAACTTAAAATCCAAACTAGCAGATGGTTACTGTGAATGCATGTGCCAACTGGGCACCGTCTTCCTTATTGATTCTTAGTTATGACAACAATTGATTTTATACAAAAATATATTATACAAAAATTGTACAGATAGGTAACAATGACATTTAAGCAGAAGTGGTGGATATAAAGGAAGCAATAATAACATTTTGCTATCATCATGAATTACATGTTCTTATTTGTAGCATACTGGTTCACAGTTGGCATCTATCTGAAGTCCTTGCATTGATTGCATTTAATTAAATCAACATTATATTTGGTCAGTCTGATCTTGAGGCCTTAGAGATGTTAAATTGTGAAGATCTTGAGTTTTCATTAAAGGGCATGTCCGTGGTGGCCTGACAAAGTTTGATGTTTCTGCATAGACATAGAAGTGGTTATAACTTAGCCTGAAAATGTCTGATCTGCCACAAAATTCACAGGTTTGGTAAGAGTCCTGGCCTGAAGACACCTAAAGACCAATATTCAGATATTATCATAGCGCCACCTGTTGGCAGCAGGATATCTCATATATTTCACTAACTCAAACATGCCAAGGTCAATCTGCACCAAACTTCATATGTTTGATAATAGTGCTGGCCTGAACACATCTACATGTCAATAATCAGTTATAGGCATAACGCCACCAGCTGGCAGCAGCAATTTTGGCACATTTAAATGACTTATGACATATTTTTTCTATATTTACTGTATTAAAAGCATACTGCCCACCGATTGCTGTTTTCCTGAAGCCACCGGTCGGCGGTGAGCCCGGGTGCGAGGGCCCGTTCATCGCTGCTCGCAGCTTTAATTATTCTTCTTCTTCTTCTTCTTCTTCTTCTCCAAAATGAAAAGTCTTTTTGAGGGCCTAAACATGCCCGAAAACTCACGAAACTTTGCACACGCATCAGACCTGGCGAAAATTTACATCTGATATGGTTTTCAAAAGTGGGTGTGGCAAAATGGCTCGATAGCGCCACCTATAAAATTTCAACGGAGTGCCCCTCGAGCTACGTTTCACGTACATGTACGAAACTCGGTACACATATGCAACACACCAATACCTACAAAAAAGTCTCCTGGTGCAACATCCGAAACCCAACAGGAAGTCCGTTATATTGAATTTCCTGTACGATTTTTGTGCAGTTTTTGCCATTTTCAGGCCTCATACTTTAACGAACTCCTCCTACAGTTTTTATCCGATCATCTTCAAATTTGCTGAGTGTCATCATAAGGCCTTTGCGATGTTAAATTGCGAAGCTTTAGAGTTTTCGTCGAAGGGCGTGTCCGTGGCGGCCGGACAAACTTTGATGTTTCGCCATGAAAAAGGAAGTTGCTATAACTCAGGCATACGATGTCCGATCTGCCTCAAACTTCACATGTTTGATGACAGTCCGGTCCTGAACACACGTCAGTGCCCATATTCAGTTATAGTCATAGCGCCACCTGCTGACAACAGGAAATGACATGTTTAACACTGTTACGGACTCCTAGAAACATATTGAAAAGCGTTAACAAGTCTTAAATAGGCTAGCAACATGCTACAAACATGCTAAAACATGCTAGCAACACTTAGCTAAGAGCTAAAGCATGCTATTAATACAAATACAAAAGGAAATTGCTGTAACTCATGTATATAATGTTGAATCTGACCCAAACTTAATATTCAACATGCTACAAAAATAATAAAGCATGCTAGCAACACTTAGCTAATATGCTAAAGCATGCTAATAATACAATGAAACAGGAAGTTACTCTAACTCAGGCATACAATGTCCAATCAGCCCCAAACTTAACATGTTTGATAAGAATCCTGGCCTAAACACACGCCCATGCCCGTATTCAGTTATAGTCATAGCGCCACCAGCTGGTAACAGGAAGCCACATGTTTAATACTGTTGTGGATGCCTAGCAACATTTTAAAAAAATTCAACTACTGTTAAACAGGGTAGCAACATGCTAGAAACATGCTATAACATGTTAGCAACATTTAGCTAAGTGCTAAAGCATACTCTTAATGCAATGAAACAGGAAGTTACTGTAACTCAGGCATGCAATGTCCAATCAGCCCCAAACTTCACATGTTTGATAACAGTCCTGGCCTGAAGATATATACATGCCCATATTCAGCTATAGTCATAGCGCCACCAGCTGGTAATAGGAAGCCACATGTTTAATACTGTTGTGGATGCCTAGCAACATTTTAAAAATATCAACAAGTGTTAAAATAGGGTAGCAACATGTTAGAAACATGTTAGCTACATTTAGCTACGTGCTAAAGCATACTCTTAATGCAATGAAACAGGAAGTTACTGTAACTCAGGCATGCAATGTCCAATCAGCCCCAAATTTCACATGTTTGATAACAGTCCTGGCCTGAAGATATCTACATGCCAATATTCAGTTATAGTTATAGCGCCACCTACTGTCAACAGGAAGTGACATGTTTAACACTGTGACACACTATTAGCAACACACTAAAAAAGCCATTGAGTGCTAAACTAGTTTAAAACGTACTCAAACATGCTAGCAACACTTACTTAGTGCTAAGGCATGTTGTTAAAGACATAAAACAGGAAGTTACTGTAACTCAGACATGCAATGTCCAATCAGCCCCAAACTTCACGTTTGATAAGACTCCTGGCCTGAAGATATATACATGCAGTTATAGTCACAGTGCCACCTGCTGACAACAGGAAGTGACGTTTAATGGTGTTACGGACTCCTAGCAACATAATAAAAAGCGTCAGCAAGTTTTAAATAGGCTAGCATCATGCTAGAATCATGTTAAAACATGCTAGCAACACTTAGCTGAGAGCTAAAGCATGATATTAATACAAAGAAAAATAAGTGTAACTCATGCATACAATGTCCAATCTGACCCAAGCTTAATATGTTTGATAAGAGTCCTGGTCTGAACACAAGCCCATGCCCATATTCAGTTATAGTGATAGTGCCACCTGCTGGCAACAGAAAGTCACATGTTTAATACTGTTGTGGATGCCAAGCAACATTTTAAAAATATCAACAAGTGTTAAATAGGGTAGCAACATGCTAGAAACATGTTAGCAACATTTAGCTAAGTGCTAAAGCATACTCTTAATGCATTGAAACAGGAAGTTACTGTAACTCAGGCATGCAATGTCCAATCAGCCCCAAACTTCACATGTTTGATAACAGTCCTGGCCTGAATACATTTACATGCCAGTATTTAGTTATATTCATAGCGCCACCAGCTGGCAACAGCAAATTACTTGTTTTACACTAACATAAGCATGCAATGTACAATTTGCACCAAACTTGACATGTTTGCCAATAGTCCTGGGCTGAAGACATCTAAAAGCCAATATTTCGTAATAGCGCCACCTGTTGGCAGCAGGATATGTCATGACTTACACTCAAGCATGTCATGTTCAAGCTTCACCAAACTTCATGTTTCATGAAAGCACTGGCCTGAACACATCTGCATGCCAATATTCAGTTATAGGCATAGCGCCACCAGCTGGCAGCAGGAAGATTGGCACATATCAATGACTTTGACATATTCCTCCTACATTTACTGTGTTAATAGCATAGTGCCCACCATTCGCCACCGATCGGCGGTGAGCCCGAGTGCGAGGGCCCTACCATCGCTGCTTGCAGCTTTAATTAGGGCCCGAGCACCGATGGTGTGAGGACCCTATTGGATCTGCTCCGTTTCTTATTAGGGCCCGAGCCCAAAAGGGCGAAGGCCCTATTGTTCTTCTAAGGATTCTTATTTTTTTTTTTTTTTTTTTTTTTTTTCAACCGTTGGGGCACTTTTGGGGTCCTTAACATACTCAAAAACTCTTGAAAATTTGCACACACGTCGGAATCTGCCGTCGTCCGGACGCCACAGAGGCTGGGACCCGGGCGTGGTTCAGGGCCTCTACAGCGCCCCCTGGAACACAGTTTGAAAACTTGATGTACTGCGCACACATACTTGCGCGTATTGATATGAAACTCGGTACACATATAGAACTCATCGAGCTGAACAACTTTTGTACTCTATGTCATGGGCTCCACGCAACAGGAAGTGAGATATTTAGGGCTGTTTAAAAAGCGCATGCTCTGGAATTTAACGTACTCCTCCCAGGAATTCCATGGGATTGTCACCAAACTCGGTCAGCATGATCTCAAGACATTGGGGACGCTAAATTGCGAGGAGATTTTTGATATCTCGAACGGTTTGGCCGTGGCAAGGCGACAAAGTTATGGCGAGAAATGAGAAACAGGAAGTGTCTAATAACTGTTGCACACATTGCCTGATTCTGATCAAACTTCACCAGTTTGTTCCTTGTATGATGCCGATTCCATAAATGTGACTATTATGAGTCAAAGTTATAGCGCCACCAACTGGCAGCAGGAAACGTGTCATTTTCAAAATGCTTTGAAATCAGCCTCTTAATTTTACTCGATTTTCTTTAAACTTCATCAAAATCATGTCAAAACACGGCCGATAAGAATATGTAAAGGGGTCGATGATAAATCAAATGCTGTTGCCATGGCAACGTGTCAAACTTTAAAATTACATTCCTGTCTTTTCGAGGCAGATAACATGCTTAGAATTTCATGAAACTCAACACACACATCAATATTAATTATAGTTAGACACTGGCAAAAGGTCATAAATGGGCGTGGAGCAGGCACTCTATAGCGCCATCTTTTGACAAAAGTTGGGGGGTTAGTTTTTCCTACAGTCACCAAACTCTGTACTTATATTGCTCTCATCAATCTGGACAACTTTCTAAATCAAACTCATTAGCTAAGACCAACAGAAAGCCGGCTATTTTGATTTGAAGGTGGATTTTTTGAAAAATCAGGTAGTAAACAAATTCACACTACTCCTAAGAACAACCAGCTGTTCACACCAAACTTTTTTAACATGAAGAGAAGATTCTGAAGATGTTAAATTGCGAGCGCATTTTGGATATCTCGAACGGTGTTGACGTGGTGATTTTTTAAAGATGTTGTAAAAAACATAACCCTAATTTTTTATATCTTTAAAGTGCAGCATCCAAACTCTTTAAAACTTTTTTCACACAGAGATCTAATCATTCTGAGCAAGTGCTGGAAATATAAATTTTATACAAGCTTCAATGAATTAAAGAAAATTAAAAAAATAACTCAGAAACCTGCTGTCACTCTGGTGAATGTCTCTACAGTATGTGTGTGCGTTCAGTCAGGCACAGAGAAGCTCATTATTGCAGGGGGGAGGGGTGAGAGGCAGAGAGGGTGACAGAGTAGAGAGTCATCCTACAGACCATCTTTGAACAAAAAATGCACGTATGTATTGTAATTACATAAATATGTCTGATCTTTGAGAGTCTGATATTTTGAGAAAATATAAAGGGTCACTAAGTCTTTCATTGTTCGTATTTTGCAGTTGTTGTTTTTTATTTATTTTTATTTAACTGTACCATGAACTTGTCCTATTCAGTCACATAGCAAAAGATTTAAAAAAATACAACTTTTTAGCATGATCAATTTATCTTCATTCATAGACAATATTTACATAGTGTTATTTATTTGAATATAAAATAATAATAATAAAAAATTAAGACAGACTTTGACAACAAAACAAACATTACTGTTATCTCTTCAAAACATCTGAAAACCATAATTTTAAGATCAGTTATATATATGTATCACCCCGTTAAAATACTCAACTTGATTTTTAAAGATATTTTGAAAGAATGAAGCGTTTATAGAGCACTTTATTGTGTATTGCTGTACACCCACATGAACTGTGTTCATGTTCATGTTAATTCACAGTACATAAACTTTATATGAATACTTTTTTTAGCTTAATATTAATTAACATTAATAAGTGCTATTTATTTATTGGTCATGTTAACTAATATAGTTAATTTTAACAAATGAAACTGGATGGCAACATTTTATATTTTGTGTGTATGTGTCTGTGTGTTGATTTTAAAGTGTAACCCTTTCAATTCTGTAAACTTAAAATCCAAACTAGCAGAGGATTACTGTGAATGCATGTGCCAACTGGGCACCGTCTTCCTTATTGATTCTTAGTTATGTAGCACTTAAGAGTGATGTCTTATAACAGGAGTCACCAGCAAAGCAATATCCACACAAAAATTGTACAGATAGGTAACAATGACATTTAAGCAGAAGTGGTGGATGTAAAGGAAGCAATAATAACATTTTGCTATCATCATGAATCATGTTCTTATGATCTTCATCAGAAAATAGGGAATTTGTAGCATACTGGTTCACAGTTGGCATTTATCTGAAGTCCTTGCATTGATTGCATTTAGTTAAATCAACATTATATTTGGTCAGTCTGATCTTGAGGCCTTAGAGATGTTAAATTGTGAAGATCTTGAGTTTTCATTAAAGGGCATGTCCGTGGTGGCCTGACAAAGTTTGATGTTTCTGCATAGACATAGAAGTGGTTATAACTTAGCCTGAAAATGTCTGATCTGCCACAAAATTCACAGGTTTGGTAAGAGTCCTGGCCTGAAGACACCTAAAGACCAATATTCAGATATTATCATAGTGCCACCTGTTGGCAGCAGGATATCTCATATATTTCACTAACTCAAACATACCAAGGTCAATCTGCACCAAACTTCATATGTTTGATAATAGTGCTGGCCTGAACACATCTACATGCCAATAATCAGTTATAGGCATAGCGCCACCAGCTGGCAGCGGCAAGTTTGGCACATTTAAGTGACTTTGACATATTTCTCCTACATTTACTGTATTAAAAGCATACTGCCCACCGTTTGCTGTTTTCCTGAAGCCACCGGTCGGCGGTGAGCCCGGGTGCGAGGGCCCGTTCATCGCTGCTCGCAGCTTTAATTAGGGCCCGAGCACCGATGGTGTGAGGACCCTATTGGATCTGCTTCGTTTATTATTATTATTATTATTATTATTATTATTATTATTATTATTATTCTTCTCCAAAATGAATCGCATTTTTGAGGGCTTAGACATACCCGAAAACTCATGAAACTTCGCACACACATCAGACCTGGCGAAAATTTACGTCTGATATGGGTTGCAGAAGTGGGTGTGGCAAAATGGCTCGACAGCGCCACCTTTACACGTTCCGCGGTGTGCGCATTCAGCTGTGATTCACGTACATGCACTAAAATCGGTACACACATGTAACACACCAATACCTACAAAAAAGCCTCTTGGGACAAAATCCGAAACCCAACAGGAAGTCGGTTATTATTAATTTTCTTAGCAAAATTTGTGTCATTTTTGCCATTTTCAGGTGTCGTACTTGAACGAACTCCTCCTAGAGATTTATTCCGATCAACAGCAAATTTGGTGAGTCTAATCTAAAGCCCTTTGTGACGTTAAATTGTGAAGATCTAGAGTTTTCATCGGAGGGCGTGTCCGTGGCGGCCTCGCAAATTTCGATGTTTCGCCATGAAAAAGGAAGTTGCTATAACTTAGGCATAAAATGTCCGATCTGTCCCAAACTTCACATGTGTGATAACACTCCTGACCTGATGACATCTACATATCCATATTCAGTTATAGTCATAGCGCCACCTGCTGGCAACAGGAAGTGTCATGCTGTACTCTACAACCAACTCCTCCTAGAGATTTATACAGATCAACACCAAAATCGGTCAGTCTAATATAAAGGCCTTAGTGATGTTAAATTGTGAAGATCTTGAGTTTTCGGTAAAGGGCGTGTCCGTGGCGGCCTGAGAAATTTCGAGGTCTCGCCATGGATATAAAACTTGTTATAACTCAGCCATAAAATGTCCGATTTGCCTCAAACTTCACATATTCGATAAGAGTCCTGGCCTGAACACATCTGAAGGCCAATATTCTATTATAATCACAGCGCCACCTGTTGGCAACAGGAAATGACTTGTATCAAACTCCTCCTAGAGATTTAATGATATCAACATTATATTTGGTCAGTCTGATCTAGAGGCCTTAGAGATGTTAAATTGCGAAGATCTTGAGTTTTAGTTAAAGGGCGTGTCCGTGGCTGCGTGACAAAGTTTGATGTTTCGCCATGGACATAGACGTTGTTATAACTCAACCATAAAATGTCTGATCTGCCTCAAACTTCACAGGTTTGGTAAGAGTCCTGGCCTGAAGACACCTAAAGGCCAATATTTATTTATTATCATAGCGCCACCTGTTGGCAGCAGGATATATTATATCTTTCACTAACTCAAATATACCAAGGTCAATCTGCACCAAACTTCATATGTTTGATGAAAGTCGTGGCCTGAACACATCTACATGCCAATAATCAGTTATAGGCATAGCGCCACCAGCTGGCGGCAGGAAATTTGGCACATTTAAGTGACTTTGAAATATTTCTCATATTTTTACTGTAATAAAAGCATACTATCCACCATTTGCTGTGTTCCTAAAACCACCGGTCGGTGGTGAGCCCGTGTGCGAGGGCCCGTTCATCGCTGCTTGCAGCTTTAATTATTATTATTCTTCTTCTCCGGAATGAATCGCATTTTTGAGGGCCTAAACATACCCGAAAACTCATGAAACTTTGCACACACATCAAACCTGGCGAAAATGGACGTCTGATATGGATTGCAGAAGTGGGTGTGGCAAAATGGCTCAATAGCGCCACCTTTACACGTTCCGCGGTGTGCGCATTCAGCTGTGATTCACGTACATGCACGCAAATCGGTAGACACATGTAACTCACCAATACCTACAAAAAAGCCTCCTGGGACAAAATCCGAAACCCAACAGGAAGTTGGTTATTATTAATTTTCTTAGCAAAATTTGTGTCATTTTTGCCATTTTCAGGCGTCATACTTGAACGAACTCCTCCTAGAGATTTATTCGGATCAACACCAAATTTGGTGAGTCTAATCTAAAGCCCTTTGTGACGTTAAATTGCGAAGATCTAGAGTTTTCATCAGAGGGCGTGTCCGTGGCGGCCTCGCAAATTTCGATGTTTCGCCATGAAAAAGGAAGTTGCTATAACTCAGGCATAAAATGCCCGATCTGCCCCAAACTTCACATGTGTGATAACACTCCTGACCTGAAGACATCTACATGCCCATATTCAGTTTTACTCATAGCGCCACCTGCAGGCACCAGGAAGTGTCATGCTGTACTCTGCAACAAATTCCTCCTGGAGATTTAATCAGATCAACACCAAAATCGGTCAGTCTAATAAAAAGGCTTTAGCGATGTTAAATTGCGAAGATCTTGAGTTTTCGTTGAAGGGCGTGTCCGTGGCGGCCTGGCAAATTTCGTGGTCTCGCCATGGATATAAATCTTGTTATAACTCAGCCATAAAATGTCCGATTTGCCTCAAACTTCACATGTTCGATAAGAGTCCTGGCCTGAACCAATCTGAAGGCCTATATTCTATTATAATCACAGCGCCACCTGTTGGCAACAGGAAATTACTTGTACCAAACTCCTCCTAGAGATTTAATGATATCAACATTATATTTGGTCAGTCTGATCTTGAGGCCTTAGAGATGTTAAATTGTGAAGATCTTGAGTTTTCGTTAAAGGGCGTGTCCATGGCGGCCTGACAAAGTTTGATGTTTCGCCATGGACATAAAAGTTGTTATAACTCAGCCATAAAATGTCCGATCTGCCTCAAACTTCACATGTTTGGTAAGAGTCCTGGCCTGAAGACATCTAAAGGCCAATATACAGATATTATTATAGTGCCACCTATTGGCAGCAGGATATATCATATCTTGCACTAACTCAAACATACCAAGGTCAATCTGCACCAAACTTCATATGTTTGATGAAAGTGCTGGCCTGAACACATCTACATGCCAATAATCAGTTATAGGCATAGCGCCACCAGCTGGCAGCAGGAAGTTTGGCACATTTAAGTGACTTTGATCTATTTTTCCTACATTTACTGTATTAAAAGCATACTGCCCACCGTTTGCTGTGTTCCTAAAGCCACCGGTCGGCGGTGAGCCCGTGTGCGAGGGCCCGTTCATCGCTGCTTGCAGCTTTAATTAGGGCCCGAGCACTACAGTGCGAGGACCCTATTGGAATTGCTCCGTTTATTATTATTCTTCTTCTTCTTCTCCAAAATGAAAAGTCTTTTTGAGGGCCTAAACATGCCCGAAAACTCACGAAACTTTGCACACGCATCAGACCTGGTGAAAATTTACATCTGATACGGTTTTCAGAAGTGGGTGTGCCAAAATGGCTCCATAGCGCCACCTATAAAATTTCAACGGAGTGCGCCACGAGCTGCGTTTCACGTACATGTACGAAACTCGGTACACATATGTAACACACCATTACCTACAAAAAAGTCTCCTGGTGCAACATTCGAAACCCAACAGGAAGTCCGTTATATTGAATTTCCTGTACGATTTTTGTGCAGTTTTTGCCATTTTCAGGCCTCGTACTTTAACGAACTCCTCCTACAGTTTTCATCCGATCATCTTCAAATTTGCTGAGTGTCATCATAAGGCCTTTGCGATGTTAAATTGCGAAGCTTTAGAGTTTTCGTCGAAGGGCGTGTCCGTGGCGGCCGGACAAACTTTGATGTTTCGCCATGAAAAAGGAAGTTGCTATAATTCAGGCATACAATGTCCGATCAGCCTCAAACTTCACATGTTTGATAACATTCTGGTCCTGAACACACGTCAGTGCCCATATTCAGTTATAGTCATAGCGCCACCTGCTGACAACAGGAAGTGACATGTTTAACACTGTTACGGACTCCTAGCAACATATTGAAAAGCGTTAACAAGTCTTAAATAGGCTAGCAACACGCTACAAACATGCTAAAACATGCTAGCAACACTTAGCTAAGAGCTAAAGCATGCTATTTATACAAATACAAAAGGAAATTGCTGTAACTCATGTATATAATGTCGAATCTGACCCAAAATTAATATTCAACATGCTACAAACATAGTAAAGCATGCTAGCAACACTTAGCTAATATGCTAAAGCATGCTAATAATACAATGAAACAGGAAGTTACTCTAACTCAGGCATACAATGCCCAATCAGCCCCAAACTTAACATGTTTGATAAGAGTCCTGGCCTGAACACACGCCCATGCCCGTATTCAGTTATAGTCATAGCGCCACCAGCTGGTAATAGGAAGCCACATGTTTAATACTGTTGTGGATGCCTAGCAACATTTTAAAAATATCAACAAGTGTTAAACAGGGTGGCAACATGCTAGAAACATGCTATAACATGTTAGCAACATTTAGCTAAATGCTAAAGCATGCTCTTAAAGCAATGAAACAGGAAGTTACTGTAACTCAGGCATGCAATGTCCAATCAGCCCCAAACTTCACATGTTTGATAAGAGTCCTGGCCTGAAGAGATATATATGCCCATATTCAGTTATAGTCACAGCGCCACCTGCTGACAACAGGAAGTGACGTTTACTGGTGTTACGGACTCCTAGCAACATATTAAAAAGTGTTAGCAAGTTTTAAATAGGCTAGCATCATGCTACAATCAAGTAAAAATGCTAGCATCACTTAGCTAAGAGCTAAAGCATGATATTAATACAAAGAAAAATAAGTGTAACTCATGCATACAATGTCCAATCTGACCCAAGCTTAATATGTTTGATAAGAGTCCTGGTCTGAACACAAGCTCATGCCCATATTCAGTTATAGTAATAGTGCCACCTGCTGGCAACAGGAAGTCACATGTTTAATTCTGTTGTGGAAGCCCAGCAACATTTTAAAAATATCAACAAGTGTTAAATAGGGTAGCAACATGCTAGAAACATGTTAGCAACATTTAGCTAAGTGCTAAAGCATACTCTTAATGTAATGAAACAGGAAGTTACTGTAACTCAGGCATGCAATGTCCAATCAGCCCCAAACTTAATATGTTTGATAAGAGTCCTGGACTGAATACATTTACATGCCAATATTCAGTTATAGTCATAGCGCCACCAGCTGGCAACAGCAAATTACTTGTTTTACACTAACTTAAACATGCAATGTACAATTTGCACCAAACTTGACATGTTTGGCAATAGTCCTGGCCTGAAGACGTCTGAAAGCCAATATTCCGTAATAGCGCCACCTGTTGGCAGCAGGATATGTCATGTATTACACTCAAGCATGCCATGTTCAATCTGCACCAAACTTCATATGTTTGATAAAATAGCTGGCCCGAACTCATCAGCATGCCAATATTTAGTTATACACATAGCGCCACCAGGTGGCAGCAAGAAATCTGGCACATCTAAATGACTTCCACATATTCCTCCTAAATTTACTATGTTAAAAGCATAGTGCCCACCATTCGCCACAGGTCGGCGGTGAGCCCGGTGCGAGGGCCCTCCCATCGCTGCTTGCAGCTTTAATTAGGGGCCAAGCACCGAAGGTGCGAAGGCACCTATTGAAACCGTTAGAATTCTTATTATTAGGGGCCAAGCACCGAAGGTGCGAAGGCACCTATTGAAACCGTTAGAATTCTTATTATTATTATTATTCCGCCGCAAGTCTATGGCAGCCCATAGAACCGCTTGCGGGAAAGTTGTATAATTTGGCACACTGATAGAGGGCCGACTCAACATTAACCATAGCAAGTTTGGAGTCTCTAACTCAAACTCTCTAGCGCCACCACTTGTCCAAACTTTCACTTTCTTTTTGCTAATAACTTTTGAACCGTAAGCCATAAAATCAAAATTCCAATTTTCCCTGAATCCTTGGGTGATGCCGAGTCGAATGAACACCAAATTTCAAAAATCCTAAGGTTTAGTTTTTTTTCTATAATTTTTTGTTTATAAAACCTACTTTTTCGAACTCGTCCTAGACGGTTTGTCTGATTTTCACCAAAATTGGCTCAGATCATCTTCAGACCATGCAGGCAAAAAGTTATGGAATTCAAGTTGATTGGACAAACCGTTCTCGAATAACGCGCTAATTAATTCTACGAAAAGTGCGCAAAAACGGATGTGAGGCCATATCTCCGCAACGGTTTGTCTTATTGAGACCAAACTTGGTGTGTGTTGTAACAAGCATGACCTGAGGCTACCTGCAGTGTTTCGTCACAGTGCCACCTAGTGGTCAGGAGATATGAAAAATGGCTATTTTTGCTTATAACTTCTTAGTGCTTTGGCCAAATATCTAGAAACTGGTCCCGTTAGATTCGGAGGAGCATGCCGAGTCGAACCATATCCAATTTTCCCATGTCAGCCATTTTGGGTGTCGGCCATTTTGAATTTAGCTTTAAAATGCTGTATCTTGAGAACAGATTAACGTATCGTTTCGACCATAATTACAAAAATGTTCGGCACCATGCCCTGAATGTACATACCAATTTTGGGGCCAGCGCCACCTTGTGGTCAAAAGTTATAACGAAATTTCTAAAAATGCTAATAACTTCTGAAAAAAATGGCTTAATGTAATAAAAGTGATCTCAAAATATTCCTTGGGTCTGGCCGAGAACATTGATACCAATTATGCCAAAATTGGCCTAACTTCCTGTTCGCCATTTTGATGAATGTAGAAAACCTACTTTTTCGAACTCCTCCTAGACTGTTAGTCGGATTTTCACCAAATTTGAATCGGATCATCTTCAGACCATGCTGACAAAAAGTTATGGATTTCGTGTCGATATTCGAAACCGTTTTCATTTAACGCATCAACGAATTTGCAGGTAAGATGCCAAAGCGCATCGGAGGCTGTATCTCTGCAAAGCTTTGAGATATTTGCACCAAATTTGGTATGTGGCATTACCACCTCACACTGATTACACCACATCAATTTGGTAGCAGCGCCACCTATTGGTCAAGAGTAATGAAGCATTCATTAACCATTAGTTTTAAAATGAACAAAAATGCTAATAACTGTAGATAGCATTAGCCTATTGTAATGAAACTGGTCTCAAAATATTCCTTGGGTCATGCTGACAACATAGATATCAATTATGCAACAGTTGGCCAAACTCCCTGTCCGCCATTTTGATTTATGTTGAAAACCTACTTTTTCGAACTAGTCCTAGACCGTTTGTCCGATTTTCACCAAAATCGAGTCAGATCATCTTCAGACTGTGCTGACAAAAATTTATGGATTTCATGTTGATAGTTGAAACCGTTTTCGTACAGCGGCTCTACAAATTTTAGGCTTGATGTGAAAATGACTCTAAGGCTATATCTTTAGAAAACTTTGACATAATGACACCAAACTTTGTGTGAACGTTTGTCATCTCACACTAAACACACCACATCGATTTGATAACAGCGCCACCTGTTGGTCAAACCTAATAAGCCATTAAATCACATCAGTAGTCGTTCTACATCATTTTTCTGTCGTTTTGACTAAAATCATCCTAAAATGGCTTCTTTGTACTTATTGTTGCAGTTGGTCTGCTGTTCCTGCCATCCTTAGCTCCTCATTTTCCGCTTTGAGTGCTTGGCCCCGTAATTGCTGCTTGCAGCTATATTTATTATTATTATTCTTCCGCCGCAAGTCTATGGCAGCCCATAGAACCGCTTGCGGGAAAGTTGTATAATTTGGCACACTAATAGTGGACCTTCCCAACATTTACCATAGCAAGTTTGGAGTGTCTAACTCAAACTCTCTAGCGCCACCACTTGTCCAAACTTTCACTTTCTTTTTGCTAATAACTTTTGAACCGTAAGCCATAAAATCAAAATTCCAATTTTCCCTGAATCCTTGGGTCATGCCGAGTCGAATGAACACCAAATTTCAAAAATCCTAAGGTTGAGTTTTTTTTCTATAATTAATTGTTTGAAAAACCTACTTTTTCGAACTCGTCCTAGACGGTTTGTCTGATTTTCACCAAAATTGGCTCAGATCATCTACAGACCATGCAGGCAAAAAGTTATGGAATTCAAGTTGATTGGACAAACCGTTCTCGAATAACGCGCTAATTAATTCTACGAAAAGCGTTCAAAAATGGAAGTGAGGCCATATCTCCGCAACGCTTTGGAGTATTGAGACCAAACTTGGTGTTTGCTATAACAAGCATGACCTGAGGCTACCTGCAGTGTTTCATCACAGTGCCACCTAGTGGTCAGAAGATATGAAAGTTGGCTATTTTTGCTTATAACTTCTTAGTGATTTGGCCAAAAATCTCGAAACTCATCCCGTTAGATTCGGAGGAGCATGCCGAGTCAAACCATATCCAATTTTCCCATGTCAGCCATTTTGGGTGTCGGCCATTTTGAATTTAGCTTTAAAATGCTGTATCTTGAGAACGGATTGACGTATCGTTTTGACAATAATTACAAAAATGTTCGGCACCATGCCCGGAATGTACATACCAATTTTGGGGCCAGCGCCACCTTGTGGTCAAAAGTTATAACGAAATTTCTAAAAATGCTAATAACTTCTGTAAAAAATGGCTTATTGTAATAAAAGTGATCTCAAAATATTCCTTGGGTCAGGCCGAGAACATTGATACCAATTATGCCTAAATTGGCTTAACTTCCTGTTCGCCATTTTGATGAATGTAGAAAACCTACTTTTTCGAACTCCTCCTAGACCGTTAGACGGATTTTCACCAAATTTGACTCGGATCATCTTCAGACCATGCTGACAAAAAGTTATGGATTTCGTGTCGATATTCGAAACCGTTTTCATTTAACGCATCAACGAATTTGCAGGTAAGATGCCAAAGCGCATCGGAAGCTGTATCTCTGCAAAGCTTTGAGATATTTGCACCAAATTTGGTATGTGGCATTAACACCCAACACTGATGACACCACATCAATTTGGTAGCAGCGCCACCTATTGGTCAAGAGTAATGAAGCATTCATTAACTATTAGTTTTAAAATGAACAAAAATGCTAATAACTGTAGATAGCATTAGCCTATTGTAATGAAACTGGTCTCAAAATATTCCTTGGGTCATGCCGACAACATAGATACCAATTATGCAACAGTTGGCCAAACTCCCTTTCCGCCATTTTGATTTATGTTGAAAACCTACTTTTTCGAACTAGTCCTAGACCGTTCGTCCGATTTTCACCAAAATCGAGTCAGATCATCTTCAGACTGTGCTGACAAAAAGTTATGGATTTCATGTTGATAGATGAAACCATTTTTGTACAGCGCCTCTATAAATTTTAGGCTTGATGTGAAAATGACTCTAAGGCTATATCTTTGGAAAACTTTGACATAATGACACCAAACTTTGTGTGAACGTTTGTCATCTCACACTAAACACACCACATCGATTTGATAACAGCGCCACCTGTTGGTCAAACCTAATAAGCCATTAAATCATATCAGTAGGCGTTCTACATCACTTTTCTGTCATTTTGACTAAAATCATCCTAAAATGGCTTCTTTGTACTTATTGTTGCAGTTGGTCTGCTGTTCCTGCCATCCTTAGCTACTCATTTTCCGCTTTGAGTGCTTGGCCCCGTAATTGCTGCTTGCAGCTATATTTAGGGCCCGAGCCCAAAAGGGCGAAGGCCCTATTGTTCTTCTAAGGATTCTTATTTTTTTTTTTTTTTTTATTTTTTGTTAACCTTCCGGGCACTTAAGGGGGTCTTAACATACTCAAAAACTCTTGAAAATTTGCACACACGTCGGAATCTGCGGCCATCAGGACGTCACAGAGGCTGGTACCGGGGCGTGGCAAGGGGACTCTACAGCGCCCCCTGGAATTTTGAGGGCCATATAGCACACATACTTGAACGTACACATATGAAACTCGGTACACATATAGAACTCATTGAGCTGAACAACTTTTGTACTCTATGTCATTTTCTCAACGCAACAGGAAGTGAGATATTTAGGGCTGTGTAAAAAGCGCATGCTCTGGAATTTAACGTACTCCTCCCAGGATTTCCATACGATTGTCACCAAACTCGGTCAGCATGATCTCAAGACATTGGGGACACTAAATTGCGAGGGGATTTTTGATATCTCGAACGGTTTGGCCGTGGCAAGGCGACAAAGTTATGGCGAGAAATGAGAAACAGGAAGTGTCTCATAACTGTTGCACACATTGCCGGATTCTGATGAAACTTCACCAGATTGTTCGTTGTATGATGCCGATTCCATAAATGTGACTATTATAAGTCAAAGTTATAGCGCCACCAACTGGCAGCAGTAAGCGTGTCATTTTCAAAATGCTTTGAAATCAGCCTCTTAATTTTACTTGATTTTCTTTAAACTTCATCAAAATCATGTCAAAACACGGCCGATAAGAATATGTAAAGGGGTCGATGATAAATCAAATGCTGTTGCCATGGCAACGTGTCAAACTTTAAAATTAGATTCCTGTCTTTTCGAGGCAGATAACATGCTAAGAATTTCATGAAACTCAACACACACATCAATATTAATGATAGTTAGACACTGGCAAAAGGTCATAAATGGGCGTGGAGCAGGCACTCTATAGCGCCATCTTTTGACAAAAGTTGGGGGGTTAGTTTTTCCTACAGTCACCAAACTCTGTACATATATTGTTCTCATCAATCTGGACAACTTTCTAAATTAAACTCATTAGCTAAGACCAACAGGAAGCCGGATATTTCCATTTGAATGTGTTTTTTTGGAAAAATCAGGCTGTAAACAAATTCACACTTCTTCTAAGAACAACCAGCTATTCACACCAAACTTTTTTAACATGAAGAGAAGATTCTGAAGATGTTAAATTGCGAGCGGATATTGGATATCTTGAACGGTGTTGACGTGGTGATTTTTTAAAGATGTAGTAAAAAACATAACCGTCATTTTTTTTATATCTTTAAAGTGCAGCATCCAAACTCTTTAAAACTTTTTTCACACAGAGATCTTATCATTCTGAGCAAGTGGTGTAAATATCAATTTTATACAAGCTTCTATGAATTAAAGAAAATTAAAAAAAGAAATTAGAAACCTGCTGTCACTCTGCCTGTGCCTGTCTGTGTTCAGTCACCATTGAGTCACTGAAGAGTGACTGAAGGGGGGAGGGGTGTAAGGGAGAGAGACCAGTGGAACATGCTGTTTTGCTTAAGACCATCTTTGAGGAAGATGCACATTGCTGTAGCGTAATCGACATAAATATGTCTGATATTTTGAGAAAATATAAAGGGTCATTAAATCTTTCATTGTTTGTATTTTGCAGTTGTTGTTTTTTATTTATTTTTACTGAACTGTACCATGAACTTGTCCTATTCAGTCACATAGCAAAAGATTAAGAAAAATACAACTTTTAAGCATGAGTGATTTATCTTCATTGTAGACAATATTTTCATAGTGTTATTTATTGAATATAAAATTATAATAATTAAAAATTTCAAGACAAACTTTGACAACAAAACAAACTTTGCTGTTATCTGTTCAAAACATCCGAAAACCATCATTTGAAGATCAGTTATATATATATCGCCCCATTAAAACACTCAACTTGATTTTTAAAGATATTTTGAAAGAATTAAGCGTTTATAGAGCACTTTATTGTGTATTGCTGTACACCCACATGAACTGTGTTCATGTTTATGTTAATTCATAGTACATAAACTAAAAGATACTAATTTACCTTTAAACAATATATGAATACTTTTTTTTTAGCTTAATATTAATTAACATTAATAAATGCTATTTAATTATTGTTCATGTTAACTAATATAGTTAATGTTAACAAATGAAACTGGATGGCAACATTTTATATATTGTGTGTATGTGTCTCTGTGTTGATTTTCAAGTGTAACCCTTTCAATTCAGTAAACTTAAAATACAAACAAGCAGAGGGTTACTGTGAATGCATTTGCCAACTGTGCACCGTTTTCCTAATTGATTCTTAGTTATGTAGCGCTTAAGAGTGATGTCTTATAACAGGAGTCACCAGCAAAGCAATATCCACATACAAATTGTACAGATAGGTAACGATTTAAGCAGAAGTGGTGAATGTAATGCAAGCAATAATAACATTTTGTTATCATCATGAATTACATGTTCTTATCATCATCATCAGAATATAGGGAAAATGTTCACATTTGGTTCACAGTTGGCATTATCTGAAGTCCTTGCAGGGGATTAGGTTTATAGCAAACTCCTCCTAGACATTTAATGAAAT
This sequence comes from Garra rufa, assembly GCF_049309525.1. Classification (NCBI taxonomy): domain Eukaryota; kingdom Metazoa; phylum Chordata; class Actinopteri; order Cypriniformes; family Cyprinidae; genus Garra; species Garra rufa. The sequence continues at coordinate 545,049 of NW_027394276.1, read as the reverse complement.
CAACATTATATTTGGTCAGTCTGATCTAGAGGCCTTAGAGATGTTAAATTGTGAAGATCTTGAGTTTCAGTGGCGGCCTGACAAAGTTTGATGTTTCGCCATGGACATAGGTGTAATAACTCAGCCATAAAATGTCTGATCTGCCTCAAACTTCAGAGGTTTGGTAAGAGTCCTGGCCTGAAGACACCTAAAGGCCAATATTCAGATATTATCATAGCGCCACCTGTTGACACCAGGATATATCATATCTTTCACTAACTCAAACATACCAAGGTCAATCTGCACCAAACTTCATATGTTTGATAATAGTGCTGGCCTGAACACATCTACATGCCATTTATAGGCATAGCGCCACCAGCTGCCAATGGGAAGTTTGGCACATTTAAATGACTTATGACATATTTCTCATATATTTACTGTATTAAAAGCATACTGCCCACCGTTTGCTGTTTTCCTAAAGCCACCGGTCGACGGTGAGCCCGGGTGCGAGGGCCCGTTCATCGCTGCTCGCAGCTTTAATTATTATTATTATTCTTCTCCAAAATGAATCGCATTTTAGAGGACCTAAACATTCCCGAAAACTCACAAAACTTTGCACACACATCAAACCTGGCGAAAATTTACGTCTGATTAGGGTTTCAGAAGTGGGTGTGGCAAAATGGCTCGACAGCGCCACCTTTAGACGTTCAGCGGTGTGCGCTTTCAGCTGTGATTCACGTACATGCACGGAAATCGGTACACACATGTAACACACCAAAACCTACAAAAAAGCCTCTTGGAGCAAAATCCGGAACCCCACAGGAAGTCGGTTAATATTAATATTCTCAACAAAATTTGTGTCATTTTTGCCATTTTCAGGCGTCGTACTTGAACGAACTCCTCCTAGAGATTTATTCGGATCAACGCCAAATTTGCAGAGTCTATTCTAAAGCCCTTTGTGACGTTAAATTGTGAAGATCTAGAGTTTTCATCAGAGGGCGTGTCCGTGGCGGCCTCGCAAATTTCGATGTTTCGCCATGAAAAAGGAAGTTGCTATAACTCAGGCATACAATGTCCGATCTGTCCCAAACTTCTCATGTGTGATAACACTCCTGACCTGATGACATCTACATGCCCATATTCAGTTTTACTCATAGCGCCACCTGCTGGCAACAGGAAGTGACATGCTGTATTCTGCAACAAACTCCTCCAAGAGATTTAATCAGATCAACACCAAAATTGGTCAGTCTAATAAAAAGGCTTTAGTGATGTTAAATTGTGAAGATCTTGAGTTTTCGTTGAAGGGCGTGTCCGTGGCGGCCTGACAAATTTCGAGGTCTCGCCATGGATATAAAACTTGTTATAACTCAGCCATAAAATGTCCGATTTGCCTCAAACTTCCCATGTTTGATAAGAGTCCTGGCCTGAACCAATCTGAAGGCAAATATTCTATTAAAATCACAGCGCCACCTGTTGGCATCAGGAAATGACTTGTACCAAACTCCTCCTAGAGATTTAATGATATCAACATTATATTTGGACAGTCTGATCTAGAGGCCTTAGAGATGTTAAATTGTGAAGATCTTGAGTTTTCGTCAAAGGGCGTGTCCTTGGTGGCCTGACAAAATTTGATGTTTCGCCATGGACATAGAAGTTGTTATAACTCAGCCATAAAATGTCCGATCTGCCTCAAACTTCACATGTTTGGTAAAAGTCCTGGCCTGAAAACATCTAAAGGCAAATATTCAGATATTATCATAGCGCCACCTATTGGCAGTAGGATATATCATATCTTGCACTAACTCAAACATACCAAGGTCAATCTGCACCAAACTTCATATGTTTGATGAAAGTGCTGGCCTGAACACATCTACATGCCAATAATCAGTTATAGGCATAGCGCCACCAGCTGGCAGCAGGAAGTTTGACACATTTAAGTGACTTTGATCTATTTTTCCTACATTTAATGTATTAAAAGCATACTGCCCACCGTTTGCTGTTTTCCTAAAGCCACGGGTCGGTGGTGAGCCCGGGTGCGAGGGCCCGTTCATCGCTGCTTGCAGCTTTAATTATTATTAGGGCCCGAGCCCAGAATGGGCGAAGGCCCTCTTGTTTTCCTAAGGATTCTTATTTTTTTATTTTTTATTTTTTGTTAACCTTCCGGGCACTTAAGGGGGTCTTAACATGCTCAAAAACTCTTGAAAATTTGCACACATGTCGGAATCTGCGGCCATCAGGACGTCACAGAGGCTGGTACCGGGGCGTGGCAAGGGGACTCTACAGCGCCCCCTGGAATTTTTAGGGCCATATAGCACACATACTTGAACGTACACATATGAAACTCGGTACACATATAGAACTCATTGAGCTGAACAACTTTTGTACTCTATGTCATTTTCTTAACGCAACAGGAAGTGAGATATTTAGGGCTGTGTAAAAAGCGCATGCTCTGGAATTTAACGTACTCCTCCCAGGATTTCCATACTATTGTCACCAAACTCGGTCAGCATGATCTCAAGACATTGGGGACGCTAAATTGCGAGGGGATTTTTGATATCTCGAACGGTTTGGCCGTGGCAAGGCAACAAAGTTATGGCGAGAAATGAGAAACAGGAAGTGTCTAATAACTGTTGCACACATTGCCTGATTCTGATGAAACTTCACCAGATTGTTCGTTGTATGATGCCGATTCCATAAATGTGACTATTATGAGTCAAAGTTATAGCGCCACCAACTGGTAGCAGGAAGCGTGTCATTTTCAAAATGCGTTGAAATCAGCCTCTTAATTTTACTTGATTTTCTTCAAACTTCATCAAAATAATGTAAAAACACGGCCGATAAGAATATGTAAAGGGTACGATGATAAATCAAATGCTGTTGCCATGGCAACGTGTCAAACTTTAAAATTAGATTCCTGTCTTTTCGAAGCAGATAACATGCTTAGAATTTCATGAAACTCAACACACACATCAATATTAATGATAGTTAGACACTGGCAAAAGGCCATAAATGGGCGTGGAGCAGGCACTCTATAGCGCCATCTTTTGACAAAAGTTGGGGGGTTAGTTTTTCCTACAGTCACCAAACTATGTACATATATTGTTCTCATCAATCTGGACAACTTTCTAAATCAAACTCATTAGCTAAGACCAACAGGAAGCCGGCTATTTTGATTTGAATGTGGATTTTTGGAAAAATCAGGCTGTAAACAAATTCACACTCCTTCTAAGAACAACAAGCTTTTCAGAACCAAACTTTTTTAACATGAAGAGAAGATTCTGAAGATGTTAAATTGCGAGCGGATTTGGGATATCTTGAACGGTGTTGACGTGGTGATTTTTTAAAAAACATAACCCTAATTTTTTATATCTTTAAAGTGCAGCATCCAAACTCTTTAAAACTTTTTTCACACAGAGATCTAATCATTATGGGCAAGTGCTGGTAATATCATAGTTATTCAAGCTTCTATGAATTAAAGAAAATTAAAAAAATAAATCAGTAAACTGTTGTCACTGGGCTGACAGTCTGTGTTGACACTAAGAGTGACTGAAGGGGGGAGGGGTGAAAGGGAGAGAGACCAGTGGAACATGCTGTTTTTCTTAAGACCATCTTTGAGGAAGATGCAATTTGCACATTGCACATTGCTGTAGTTTAATCTGCATAAATAAGTCTGAACTTTGAGAGTCTGATCTTTGAGAAAATATAAAGGGTCACGAACTCTTTCATTCTTTGTATATTGCAGTTGTTGTTTTTTTATTTATTTTTTACTGAACTGTACCATGAACTTGTCCTATTCAGTCACATAGCAAAAGATTAAGAAAAATACAGCTTTTTAGCATGAGCGATTTATCTTCATTGATAGACATTTATTTTCATAATTAAAATTTTTGATTCAATAAAAAAAAACACTAACAATTTCAAGACAAACTTTGACAACAAAACAAACTTTGCTGTTATCTGTTCAAAACATCTGAAAATTGTACCATTTTAAGATGAGTTATATTTATATATCGCCCCATTACAATACCCAACTTGATTTTTAAAGATATTTTGAAAGAATGAAGCGTTTATTGAGCACTTTATTGTGTATTGTTGTATACCCACATGAACTGTGTTCATGTTCATGTTAATTCACAGTACATACACTATGTTAAAAGATACTAATTTACCTTTAAACAATATATGAGTACTTTTTTAGGTTAATATTAATTAACATTAATAAATGCTATTTATTATTGTTCATGTTAACAATGTTAACAAATGAAACTGGATGGTAAAGTTGTATATTTTGTGTGTATTTGTCTGTGTGTTGATTTAAAAATGTAACCCTTTCATTTCTGTAAACTTTAAATCCAAACTGGCAGAGGGTTACTGTGAATGCATGTGCCAACTGGGCACCGTTTTCCTAATTGATTCTTAGTTATGTAGCGCTTAAGAGTGATGTCTTATAACAGGAGTCACCTGAAAAGCAATATCCACACACAAATTGAACAGATAGGTAACGATGACATTTAAGCAGAAGTGGTGGATGTAAAGCAAGCAATAATAACATTTTGTTATCATCATGAATTACATGTTCTTATCATCATCCTCAGAATATTGGGAAAATGTTCCCTATATTGTGAACAACTTTGGGATATCTTGAACAGTGTTGATGTGGTGATTTATGAAAGTAACAATGAAAAAGATGAAGAGTTATTTTCATATATCTTTAAATTGCATTATTCTAACTCATCAAAACTTTTTACATATAAAGAACAAGAAATTATTAGGAAATACGTGTAGTTTCAAAATGTTATCATGCAAAGAGGGCCCAAAAACATTAAAAGTGTCACATAAATTTGTCAGATTAAAGTTGTAATACCAGGGAGGAACACTAGAGGTCCTCATAAGATAAGGAATAGTTTGACCTCTAATGCTATTTAACTCATTCTCAGTATATAAGAATGACAATAATCCATAGAATCAGTTGATATGTACTGTATTGTCAGTCTACTTTTACATAATTATTTTGTATAGGTGCTTAAAGAGCATTAAAATCTTTTTTTTTATATTTTAAGGAAAAATTATATGATTTAAATACATATATACACTCTCACTGATAGAACAAAAAATCTTATAAGTATGACACTATACTGCTCAGTTCACTTAATTAGAATGAGAAACAATTACAAAAAGGCCAAAAAAATCTACTAAGTAAATATGTATTTATTTTTAATATATTTGTTTATAATTATTTCACATAAAGGCGTCCCTGATGCATCAAATGCTGTTGTCATGGCAAATAAATAAAAATTAAAAATAGTTTCAAATATTTGTTTCCTGTGTTTTTGAGGCAAATAGCGTGCTTAGAATTTCATTTTAATTTTTAAATTTTCAATGATTTATTATATATTTAAAGTGCAGCATCCTAACTCTTTGAAACTTTTTTCATACAAATAACTATTCATTCTGATCAAACACAGATCATTTCATAATTATACAAAACTCCACGAATGAAAGAAAATAAAAAAACATATCTGATCTCGCTCTGCTCTGCACTTAATGTGTGTGTTTGTGTGGTAAGTGGCTGAGTGTAAAGAGTGGGTGGTAAGAGAAAGAGTCAGAGAGGAGGAGAGACAGTTAGGGTTAGTCCAAAGGGTTACTGTGAATGCATGTGCCAACTGGGCACCGTTTTCCTGATGCTATCGGGATGGCGACTGCCAGACGGCGAGGGCCCGGTCAACGCTGCTTGCAGCTTTAATTAGGGCCCGAGCACCGATGGTGTGAGGACCCTATTGGATCTGCTTCGTTTATTAGGGCCCGAGCACCGATGGTGTGAGGACCCTATTGAATCTGCTCCGTTTATTATTATTATTAGGGCCCGAGCCCAAAAGGGCGAAGGCCCTATTGTTCTTCTAAGGATTCTTATTTGTTTTTTTTTTTTTTATTATTATTTTTTTTTCAACCGTTGGGGCACTTTTGGGGGCCTTAACATACTCAAAAACTCTTGAAAATTTGCACACACGTTGGAATCTGCCGTCGTCCGGACGCCACAGAGGCTGGGACCCGGGCGTGGTTCAGGGCATTTACAGCGCCCCCTGGAACACAGTTTGAAAACTTGATGTACTGCGCACACATACTTGCACGTACTCATATGAAACTCGGTACACATATAGAACTCATCGAGCTGAACAACTTTTGTACTCTATGTCATGGGCTCCACGCAACAGGAAGTGAGATATTTAGGGCTGTTTAAAAAGCGCATGCTCTGGAATTTAACGTACTCCTCCCAGGAATTCCATGGGATTGTCACCAAACTCGGTCAGCATGATCTCAAGACATTGGGGACGCTAAATTGCGAGGAGATTTTTGATATCTCGAACGGTTTGGCCGTGGCAAGGCGACAAAGTTATGGCGAGAAATGAGAAACAGGAAGTGTCTAATAACTGTTGCACACATTGCCTGATTCTGATGAAACTTCACCAGTTTGTTCGTTGTATGATGCCGATTCCATAAATGTGACTATTATGAGTCAAAGTTATAGCGCCACCAACTGGCAGCAGGAAACGTGTCATTTTCAAAATGCTTTGAAATCAGCCTCTTAATTTTACTCGATTTTCTTTAAACTTCATCAAAATCATGTCAAAACACGGCCGATAAGAATATGTAAAGGGGTCGATGATAAATCAAATGCTGTTGCCATGGCAACGTGTCAAACTTTAAAATTACATTCCTGTCTTTTCGAGGCAGATAACATGCTTAGAATTTCATGAAACTCAACACACACATCAATATTAATGATAGTTAGACACTGGCAAAAGGTCATAAATGGGCGTGGAGCAGGCACTCTATAGCGCCATCTTTTGACAAAAGTTGGGGGGTTAGTTTTTCCTACAGTCACCAAACTCTGTACATATATTGTTCTCATCAATCTGGACAACTTTCTAAATCAAACTCATTAGCTAAGACCAACAGAAAGCCGGCTATTTTGATTTGAAGGTGGATTTTTTGAAAAATCAGGTAGTAAACAAATTCACACTACTCCTAAGAACAACCAGCTGTTCACACCAAACTTTTTTAACATGAAGAGAAGATTCTGAAGATGTTAAATTGCGAGCGGATTTTGGATATCTCGAACGGTGTTGACGTGGTGATTTTTTAAAGATATAGTAAAAAACATAACCCTAATTTTTTATATCTTTAAAGTGCAGCATCCAAACTCTTTAAAACTTTTTTCACACAGAGATCTAATCATTCTGAGCAAGTGCTGGAAATATTAATTTTATACAAGCTTCAATGAATTAAAGAAAATTAAAAAAATAACTCAGAAACCTGCTGTCACTCTGGTGAATGTCTCTACAGTATGTGTGTGCGTTCAGTCAGGCACAGAGAAGCTCATTACTGCAGGGGGGAGGGGTGAGAGGCAGAGAGGGTGACAGAGTAGAGAGCCATCCTACAGACCATCTTTGAACAAAAAATGCACATATGTATTTTAATTACATAAATATGTCTGATCTTTGAGAGTCTGATATTTTGAGAAAATATAAAGGGTCACTTAGTCTTTCATTGTTCGTATTTTGCAGTTGTTGTTTTTTATTTATTTTTTACTTAACTGTACCATGAACTTGTCCTATTCAGTCACATAGCAAAAGATTAAAAAAAATACAACTTTTTAGCATGATCAATTTATCTTCATTGATAGACAATATTTACATAGTGTTATTTATTGAATATAAAATAATAATAATAAATTAAAGCTGCAAGCAGCGATGAACGGGCCCTCGCACACGGGCTCACCGCCGACCGGTGGCTTTAGGAACACAGCAAATGGTTGGTAGTATGCTTTTAATACATTAAAAATATGAGAAATATGTCAAAGTCACTTAAATGTGCCAAATTTCCTGCTGCCAGCTGGTGGCGCTATGCCTATAACTGATTATTGGAATGTAGATGTGTTCAGGCCACCACTTTCATCAAACATATGAAGTTTGGTGCAGATTGAACATGGTATGTTTGAGTTAGTGAAAGATATGATATATCCTGCTGCCAACAGGTGGCGCTATGATAATATCTTAATATTGGCCTTTAGGTGTCTTCAGGCCAGGACTCTTACCAAACCTGTGAAGTTTGAGGCAGATCGGACATTTTATGGCTGAGTTATAACAACTTCTATGTCCATGGCGAATCATCAAACTTTGTCACGCCGCCACGGACACGCCCTTTAACGAAAACTCAAGATCTTCGCAATTTAACATCTCTAAGGCCTCTAGATCAGACTGACCAAATATAATGTTGATATCATTAAATCTCTAGGAGGAGTTTGATACAAGTCATTTCCTGTTGCCAACAGGTGGCGCTGTGATTATAATAGAATATTGGTCTTCAGATGTGTTCAGGCCAGGACTCTTATCGAATATGTGAAGTTTGAGGCAAATCGGACATTTTATGGCTGAGTTATAACAAGTTTTATATCCATGGCGAGACCTCGAAATTTGTCAGGCCGCCACGGACACGCCCTTTACCGAAAACTCAAGATCTTCACAATTTAACATCGCTAAGGCCTTTATATTAGACTGACTGATTTTGGTGTTGATCTGTATAAATCTCTAGGAGGAGTTGGTTGTAGAGTACAGCATGACACTTCCTGTTGCCTGCAGGTGGCGCTATGACTATAACTGAATATGGGCATGTAGATGTCATCAGGTCAGGAGTGTTATCACACATGTGAAGTTTGGGACAGATCGGACATTTTATGCCTAAGTTATAGCAACTTCCTTTTTCATGGCGAAACATCGAAATTTGCGAGGCCGCCACGGACACGCCCTCCGATGAAAACTCTAGATCTTCACAATTTAACGTCACAAAGGGCTTTAGATTAGACTCACCAAATTTGGTGTTGATCGGAATAAATCTCTAGGAGGAGTTCGTTCAAGTATGACACCTGAAAATGGCAAAAATGACACAAATTTTGCTGAGAAAATTAATAATAACCGACTTCCTGTTGGGTTTCGGATTTTATCTCAAGAGGCTTTTTTGTAGGTATTGGTGTGCTACATGTGTGTACCGATTTTTGTGCATGTACGATAATCACAGCTGAATGCGCACACCGCGGAACGTGTAAAGGTGGCGCTATTGAGCCATTTTGCCACACCCACTTCTGCAACCCATATCAGACGTCCATTTTCGCCAGGTCTGATGTGTGTGCGAAGTTTCGTTAGTTTTCGGGTATGTCTAGGCCCTCAAAAATGCGATTCATTCCGGATAAGAATAATAATAATAATTAAAGCTGCAAGCAGCGATGGTAGGGCCCTCGCACTTGGGCTCACCGCCGATCGGTGGCGAATGGTGGGCACTATGCTATTAACTCAGAAAATGTAGGAGGAATATGTCAAAGTCATTGATATGTGCCAATCTTCCTTCTGCCAGCTGGTGGCGCTATGCCTATAACTGAATATTGGCATGCAGATGTGTTCAGGCCAGTGCTTTTATCAAACATATGAAGTTTGGTGAAGCTTGAACATGGCATGCTTGAGTGTAAGTCATGACATATCCTGCTGCCAACAGGTGGCGCTATTACAAAATATTGGCTTTTAGATGTCTTCAGGCCAGGACTATTGGCAAAACATGTCAAGTTTGGTGCAAATTGTACATTGCATGCTTAAGTTAGTGTAAAACAAGTAATTTGCTGTTGCCAGCTGGTGGCGCTATGACTCTAACTAAATATTGGCATGTAAATGTATTCAGGCCAAGACTCTTCTCAAACATATTAAGTTTGGGGCTGATTGGACATTGCATGCCTGAGTTACAGTAACTTCCTGTTTCATTGCATTAAGAGTATGCTTTAGCACTTAGCTAAATGTTGCTAACATGTTTCTAGCATGTTGCTACCCTATTTAACACTTGTTGATATTTTTAAAATGTTGCTGGGCATCCACAATAGTATTAAACATGTGACTTCCTGTTGCCAGCAGGTGGCACTATCACTATAACTGAATATGGCCATGGGCTTGTGTTCAGACCAGGACTCTTATCAAACATATTAAGCTTGGGTCAGATTGGACATTGTATGCATGAGTTACACTTATTTTTCTTTGTATTAATATCATGCTTTAGCTCTCAGCTAAGTGTTGCTAGCATGTTTTAACATGATTCTAGCATGATGCTAGCCTATTTAAAACTTGCTGACGCTTTTTATTATGTTGCTAGGAGTCCGTAACACCATTAAACGTCACTTCCTGTTGTCAGCAGGTGGCGCTGTGACTATAACTGAATATGGGCATGTATATATCTTCAGGCCAGGACTCTTATCAAACATGTGAAGTTTGGGGCTGATTGGACATTGCATGCCTGAGTTACAGTAACTTCCTGTTTTATGTCTTTAACAACATGCTATAGCACTAAGTAAGTGTTGCTAGCATGTTTGAGTACGTTTTGAACTAGTTTAGCACTCAATGGCTTTTTTAGTGTGTTGCTAATAGTGTGTCACAGTGTTAAACATGTCACTTCCTGTTGACAGTAGGTGGCGCTATAACTATAACTGAATATTGGCATGTAGACATCTTCAGGTCACGACTGTTATCAAACATGTGAAGTTTGGGGCTGATTGGACATTGCATGCCTGAGTTACAGTAACTTCCTGTTTCATTGCATTAAGAGCATGCTTTAGCACTTAGCCAAATGTTGCTAACATGTTATAGCATGTTTCTAGCATATTTCTACCCTTTTTAACAGTTGTTGAATTTTTTTTAAAATGTTTCTAGTCATCCACAACAGTATTAAACATATGGCTTCCTGTTACCAGCTGGTGGCGCTATGACTATAACTGAATACAGGCACGGGCTTGTGTTTAGGCCAGGATTCTTATCAAACATGTTAAGTTTGGGGCTGATTGGACATGGTATGCCTGAGTTAGAGTAACTTCCTGTTTTATTGTATTATTAGCATGCTTTCGCATATTAGCTAAGTGTTGCTAGCATGCTTTATTATTTTTGTAGCATGTTGAATATTAAGTTTGGGTCAGATTCAACATTTTATACATGAGAAACAGCAATTTCCTTTTGTATTTGTATTAATAGCATGCTTTAGCTCTTAGCTAAGTGTTGCTAGCATGTTTTAGCATGTTTGTAGCATGTTGCTAGCCTATTTAAGGCTTGTTAACGCTTTAAAATATGTTTCTAGGAGTCCGTAACAGTGTTAAACATGTCATTTCCTGTTGTCAGCAGGTGGCGCTATGACTATAACTGAATATGGGCACTGACGTGTGTTCAGGACCGGACTGTCATCAAACATGTGAAGTTTGAGGCAGATCGGACATCGTATGCCTGAGTTATAGCAACTTCCTTTTTCATGGGGAAACATCAAAGTTTGTCCGGCCGCCACGGACACGCCCTTGGACGAAAACTCTAAAGCTTCGCAATTTAACATCGCAAAGGCCTTATGATGACACTTAGCAAATTTGAAGATGATCGGATAAAAACTGTAGGAGGAGTTCGTTAAAGTACGAGGCCTGAAAATGGCAAAAACTGCACAAAAATCGTACAGGAAATTCAATATAACGGACTTCCTGTTGGGTTTCGGATGTTGCACCAGGAGACTTTTTTGTAGGTACTGGTGTGTTACATATGTGTACCGAGTTTCGTACATGTACGTGAAACGCAGCTCGAGGCGCACTCCGTTGAAATTTTATAGGTGGCGCTATCGAGCAATTTTGGCACACCCACTTCTGAAAACCATATCAGATGTAAATTTTCGCCAGTTCTGATGCGTGTGCAAAGTTTGGTGAGTTTTCAGGCATGTTTAGGCCCTCAAAAAGACTTTTCATTTTGGAGAAGAAGAAGAATAATTAAAGCTGCAAGCAGCGATGACCGGGCCCTCGCCGTCTGTGCATTCGCAATCCCGATAGCATCAGGAAAACGGTGCCCAGTTGGCACATGCATTCACAGTAACCCTTTGGACTAACCCTAACTGTCTCTCCTCCTCTCTGACTCTTTCTCTTACCACCCATCCCCCCTCCTTACACTCAACCACTTACCACACAAACACACACATTGAGTGCAGAGCAGAGTGAGATCAGATATGTTTTTTTTTATTTTCTTTAATTCGTGGAGTTTTGTATAATTATGAAATGAACTGTGTTTGATCAGAATGAATAGTTATTTGTTTGAAAAAAGTTTCAAAGAGTTAGGATGCTGCACTTTAAATATAGCCTGGCTATCACCAGACCACGTTATGACTTCGTCATGATTCGTGGTCTGGGAACCACATGTTCATTTTCTCGTATTTGAGGCGTGGTTTACGAATGCCCAGAGCCGTTTATTGGGCGATACGAATGTCTATCAAATGCGCCTGTGCGTAGCTCATAGCCAATCGTTTCAATTATACCGGATGACGTACGTAGAGCGAACGCCTAAAGTTGCTCTTTTTTTCAAAATAAACTTGCGTTCTAATCTACTTAGAACACTATACCGTGTCTACACCGGACGCGGCAGTTGCCGCACCGCAACAGCTAAAGTCTGTCTACACTGGACGCGACAAGGCGACCGTTGCAAATCATTTAAACTTTTGTGTGAGCACGTCATAAATAGAACGCGGCAGCAGATTACAGTAGGGATTTGCCGTGTCTCGCCGCATCCAATGTAGACAGCATAATAGGTTCTAATGTCATTTGTCGCGTCGGGTCACGCCGCTCGCGTCCGGTGTAGACACGAAAGATAACTTCGCGGCTGCTGCCGTGCTGGATCCATAGTAACAAACTGCTTCGGTGAGTCGCATAGAAGGCGTCATCGTCTTGCTGCTCCCTCCCCGTTCTGTGATTGGTTCCCTATCTTAGGTGAAAATTAGGTCCATGGTTTCCAGACTGACTAGAAGCGTGAATAAAATCGCGCTGCGCAAGGCAGTATGGGGACACCCAGGCTACTTTAAATATATAATAAATCATTGAAAATTGAAAATGGAAAATTAAATTCTAAGCACGCTATCTGCCTCAAAAACACAGGAAACAAATATTTGAATTTATTTTTTATTTTTATTTATTTGCCATGGCAACAGCATTTGATGCATCAGGGACGCCTTTACAGACTCTCATCGGCCGTGTTTTTACATTATTCTGATGAAGTTTGAAGAAAATCGAGTACAAATATATTGTTCGTTGTTTGTTCGTGTTTGTAAGTTCATTAACCATTGTTACCAAATAGTTACTATTTTAAATAGTTACCATGTTTTATGGTCTACAAGCATTTTTAAATATTATTTTAATAATCTATAAGCATCTGTGAAATAATTATAAACAAATATATTAAAAATAAATACATATTAACTTAGTTGATTTTTTTTGGCCTTTTTGTATTTGTTTCTCATTCTAATTAAGTGAACTGAGCAGTACAGTATAGTGTCATACTTATAAGATTTTTTGTTCTACCAGTGAGAGTGTATATATGTATTTAAATCATATAATTTTTCCTTAAAAGATAAAAAAAGATTTTAATGCTCTTTAAGCACCTATACAAAATAATTATGTAAAAGTACACTGAAAGTACAGTATATATCAACTGATTCTATGGATTATTGTCATTCTTATACACTGACAATGAGCTAAATAGCATTAGAGGTCAAACGATTCCTTATCTTATGAGGACCTCTAGTGTTCATCCCTGGTATTAGAGCTTTAATCTGACAAATTTAAATGACACTTTAATGTTTTTGGGGCCTCTGAGCATGATAACATTTTGAAACTATACGTATTTCCTAAGAATTTCTTGTTCTTTATATGTAAAAAGTTTTGATGAGTTAGAATAATGCAATTTAAAGATATATGAAAATAACTCTCCATCTTTTTTATTGTTACTTTCATAAATCACCACATCAACACCGTTCAAGATATCCCAAAGCCGTTCACAATATAGGGAACATTTTCCCTATATTCTGATGATGATGATAAGAACATGTAATTCATGATGATAACAAAATGTTATTATTGCTTGCTTTACGTCCACCACTTCTGCTTCAATGTCATCGTTACCTATCTGTTCATTTTGTGTGTGGATATTGCTTTGCAGGTGACTCCTGTTATAAGACATAACTTTTAAGCGCTATAACTAAGAAAGAATCAATTAGGAAAACGGTGCCCAGTTGGCACATGCATTCACAGTAACCCTCAGCCAGTTTGGATTTAAAGTTTACAGAATTGAAAGGGTTAGACTTTAAAATCAACACAGAGACACATACACATACTATATAAAATGTTGCCATCCAGTTTCATTTGTTAACATTAACTATATTAGTTAACATGAACAATAATTAAATAGCATTTATTAATGTTAATTAATATTAAGCTAAAAAAGTATTCATATATTGTTTAAAGGTAAATTAGTATCTTTTAACATTAGTTTATGTACTGTGAATTAACATGAACATGAACACAGTTCATGTGGGCGTACAGCAATACCCAATAAAGTGCTCTATAAACGCTTCATTCTTTGAAAATATCTTTAAAAATCAAGTTGAGTATTGTAATGGGGCGATATATATATATATAACTGATCTTAAAATGGTAAAATTTTCAGATGTTTTGAACAGATAACAGCAAAGTTTGTTTTGTTGACAAAGTTTGTCTTGAAACTGTTAATTAAAATGTTATATTCAATAAATAACACTATGAAAATAAATGTCTATCAATGAAGATAAACCGCTCATGCTAAAAAGTTGTATTTTTCTTAATCTTTTGCTATGTGACTGAATAGGACAAGTTCATGGTACAGTTCAGTAAAAAATAAATAAAAAAACAACAACTGCAAAATACAAACAATGAAAGACTTAGTGACCCTTTATATTTTCTCAAAATATCAGACTCTCAAAGATCAAACATATTTATGTAACATCAATGTGCATTTTTTCCTCAAAGATGGTCTTTAGCAAGACAGCATGTTCTACTCTCTCTCCCTCTCTCCCTTTCACCCCTCCCCCTTCAGTCTCTCTTCAGTCACTCAATGGTGACTGAACACAGACACTCAAGGCAGAGTGACAGCAGGTTTCTGATTTATTTTTTTAATTTTCTTTAATTCGTAGAAGCTTGAATTAAATTGATATTTACAGCACTTGCTCAGAATGATAAGATCTCTGTGTGAAAAAAGTTTTAAATAGTTAAGATGCTGCACTTTAAAGATATAGAAAATGACGGTTATACATCTTTAAAAAATCACCACGTCAACACCGTTCAAGATATCCCAAAACCGCTCGCAATTTAACATCTTCAGAATCTTCTCTTCATGTTAAAAAAGTTTGGTGTGAACAGCTTGTTCTTCTTAGGAGGAGTATAAATTTGTTTACAGCCTGATTTTTCCAAAAATCCACATTCAAATCAAAATAGCCGGCTTCCTGTTGGTGTTAGCTAATTAGTTTAATTTAGAAAGTTGTCCAGATTGATGAGAACAATATATGTACAGAGTTTGGTGACTGTAGGAAAAACTAACCCCCCAACTTTTGTCAAAAGATGGCGCTATAGAGTGCCTGCTCCACACCCATTTATGATCTTTTGCCAGTGTCTAACTATCATTAATATTGATGTGTGTGTTGAGTTTCATGAAATTCTAAGCATGTTATCTGCCTCGAAAAGACAGGAATCTAATTGTAAAGTTTGAGACGTTGCCATGGCAACAGCATTTGATTTATCATCGACCCCTTTACATATTCTTATCGGCCGTGTTTTGTCATGATTTTGATGAAGTTTAAAGAAAATCAAGTAAAATTAAGAGGCTGATTTCAAAGCATTTTGAAAATGACACGCTTCCTGCTGCCAGTTGGTGGCGCTATAACTTTGACTCATAATAGTCACATTTATGGAATCGGCATCATACAACAAACAAACTGGTGAAGTTTCATCAGAATCAGGCAATGTGTGCAACAGTTATTAGACACTTCCTGTTTCTCATTTCTCGCCATAACTTTGTCGCCTTGCCACGGCCAAACCGTTCGAGATATCAAAAATCTCCTCGCAATTTAGCGTCCCCAATGTCTTGAGATCATGCTGACCGAGTTTGGTGACAATCCCATGGAATTCCTGGGAGGAGTACGTTAAATTCCAGAGCATGCGCTTTTTAAACAGCCCTAAATATCTCACTTCCTGTTGCGTGGAGCCCATGACATAGAGTACAAAAGTTGTTCAGCTCGATGAGTTCTATATGTGTACCGAGTTTCATATCAATATATGCAAGTATGTGTGCGCAGTACATCAAGTTTTCAAACTGTGTTCCAGGGGGCGCTGTAGAGGCCCTGAACCACGCCCGGGTCCCAGCCTCTGTGGCGTCCGGACGACGGCAGATTCCGACGTGTGTGCAAATTTTCAAGAGTTTTTGAGTATGTTAAGGCCCCCAAAAGTGCCCCAACGGTTGAAAAAAAATAAAAATAAAAATAAAAAAAAAAACAAATAAGAATCCTTAGAAGAACAATAGGGCCTTCGCCCTTTTGGGCTCGGGCCCTAATAATAAACGGAGCAATTCCAATAGGGTCCTCGCACTGTAGTGCTCGGGCCCTAATAATAATAATAATAATAAACGGAGCAGATTCAATAGGGTCCTCACACCATCGGTGCTCGGGCCCTAAAAATTATGACAAACTTTGACAACAAAACAAACGTTACTGTTAATTTCTTCAAAACATCTGAAAACCATAATTTTAAGATCAGTTATAAATATATATATATATATATCACCCCGTTAAAATACTCAACTTGATTTTTAAAGATATTTTGAAAGAATGAAGAGTTTATAGAGCACTTTATTGTGTATTGCTGTACACCCCCATGAACTGTGTTCATGTTCATGTTAATTTACAGTACATAAACTTTATATGAATACTTTTTTTAGCTTAATATTAATTAACATTAATAAATGCTATTTATTTATTGGTCATGTTAACTAATATAGTTAATTTTAACAAATGAAACTGGATGGCAACATTTTATATTTTGTGTGTATGTGTCTGTGTGTTGATTTAAAAATGTAACCCTTTCATTTCTGTAAACTTTAAATCCAAACTAGCAGAGGGTTACTGTGAATGCATGTGCCAACTGGGCACCGTCTTCCTTATTGATTCTTAGTTATGTAGCACTTAAGAGTGATGTCTTATAACAGGAGTCACCAGCAAAGCAATATCCACACAAAAATTGTACAGATAGGTAACAATGACATTTAAGCAGAAGTGGTGGATGTAAAGGAAGCAATAATAACATTTTGCTATCATCATGAATCATGTTCTTATCATCATTTGTAGCATACTGGTTCACAGTTGGCATCTATCTGAAGTCCTTGCATTGATTGCATTTAATTAAATCAACATTATATTTGGTCAGTCTGATCTTGAGGCCTTAGAGATGTTAAATTGTGAAGATCTTGAGTTTTCATTAAAGGGCATGTCCGTGGTGGCCTGACAAAGTTTGATGTTTCTGCATAGACATAGAAGTGGTTATAACTTAGCCTGAAAATGTCTGATCTGCCACAAAATTCACAGGTTTGGTAAGAGTCCTGGCCTGAAGACACCTAAAGACCAATATTCAGATATTATCATAGCGCCACCTGTTGGCAGCAGGATATCTCATATATTTCACTAACTCAAACATACCAAGGTCAATCTGCACCAAACTTCATATGTTTGATAATAGTGCTGGCCTGAACACATCTACATGCCAATAATCAGTTATAGGCATAGCGCCACCAGCTGGCAGCGGCAAGTTTGGCACATTTAAGTGACTTTGACATATTTCTCCTACATTTACTGTATTAAAAGCATACTGCCCACCGTTTGCTGTTTTCCTGAAGCCACCGGTCGGCGGTGAGCCCGGGTGCGAGGGCCCGTTCATCGCTGCTCGCAGCTTTAATTAGGGCCCGAGCACCGATGGTGTGAGGACCCTATTGAATCTGCTCCGTTTATTAGGGCCCGAGCACCGATGGTGTGAGGACCCTATTGGATCTGCTCCGTTTCTTATTAGGGCCCGAGCCCAAAAGGGCGAAGGCCCTATTGTTCTTCTAAGGATTCTTATTTTATTTTTTTTATTTTTTATTTTTTTCAACCGTTGGGGCACTTTTGGGGGCCTTAACATACTCAAAAACTCTTGAAAATTTGCACACACGTTGGAATCTGCCGTCATCCGGACGCCACAGAGGCTGGGACCCGGGCGTGGTTCAGGGCATCTACAGCGCCCCCTGGAACACAGTTTGAAAACTTGATGTACTGCGCACACATACTTGCACGTACTCATATGAAACTCGGTACACATATAGAACTCATCGAGCTGAACAACTTTTGTACTCTATGTCATGGGCTCCACGCAACAGGAAGTGAGATATTTAGGGCTGTTTAAAAAGCGCATGCTCTGGAATTTAACGTACTCCTCCCAGGAATTCCATGGGATTGTCACCAAACTCGGTCAGCATGATCTCAAGACATTGGGGACGCTAAATTGCGAGGAGATTTTTGATATCTCGAACGGTTTGGCCGTGGCAAGGCGACAAAGTTATGGCGAGAAATGAGAAACAGGAAGTGTCTAATAACTGTTGCACACATTGCCTGATTCTGATGAAACTTCACCAGTTTGTTCCTTGTATGATGCCGATTCCATAAATGTGACTATTATGAGTCAAAGTTATAGCGCCACCAACTGGCAGCAGGAAACGTGTCATTTTCAAAATGCTTTGAAATCAGCCTCTTAATTTTACTCGATTTTCTTTAAACTTCATCAAAATCATGTCAAAACACGGCCGATAAGAATATGTAAAGGGGTCGATGATAAATCAAATGCTGTTGCCATGGCAACGTGACAAACTTTAAAATTACATTCCTGTCTTTTCGAGGCAGATAACATGCTTAGAATTTCATGAAACTCAACACACACATCAATATTAATGATAGTTAGACACTGGCAAAAGGTCATAAATGGGCGTGGAGCAGGCACTCTATAGCGCCATCTTTTGACAAAAGTTGGGGGGTTAGTTTTTCCTACAGTCACCAAACTCTGTACATATTTTGTTCTCATCAATCTGGACAACTTTCTAAATCAAACTCATTAGCTAAGACCAACAGAAAGCCGGCTATTTTGATTTGAAGGTGGATTTTTTGAAAAATCAGGTAGTAAACAAATTCACACTACTCCTAAGAACAACCAGCTGTTCACACCAAACTTTTTTAACATGAAGAGAAGATTCTGAAGATGTTAAATTGCGAGCGGATTTTGGATATCTCGAACGGTGTTGACGTGGTGATTTTTTAAAGATATAGTAAAAAACATAACCCTAATTTTTTATATCTTTAAAGTGCAGCATCCAAACTCTTTAAAACTTTTTTCACACAGAGATCTAATCATTCTGAGCAAGTGCTGGAAATATTAATTTTATACAAGCTTCAATGAATTAAAGAAAATTAAAAAAATAACTCAGAATCCTGCTGTCACTCTGGTGAATGTCTCTACAGTATGTGTGTGCGTTCAGTCAGGCACAGAGAAGCTCATTATTGCAGGGGGGAGGGGTGAGAGGCAGAGAGGGTGACAGAGTAGAGAGCCATCCTACAGACCATCTTTGAACAAAAAATGCACATATGTATTTTAATTACATAAATATGTCTGATCTTTGAGAGTCTGATATTTTGAGAAAATATAAAAGGTCACTTTGTCTTTCATTGTTCGTATTTTGCAGTTGTTGTTTTTTATTTATTTTTTACTTAACTGTACCATGAACTTGTCCTATTCAGTCACATAGCAAAAGATTTAAAAAAATACAACTTTTTAGCATGATCAATTTATCTTCATTGATAGACAATATTTACATAGTGTTATTTATTGAATATAAAATAAAAATAATAAAAAATATGACAAACTTTGACAACAAAACAAACGTTATTGTTATCTCTTCAAAACATCTGAAAACCATAATTTTAAGATCAGTTATAAATATATATATATTACCCCGTTAAAATACTCAACTTGATTTTTAAAGATATTTTGAAAGAATGAAGAGTTTATAGAGCACTTTATTGTGTATTGCTGTACACCCACATGAACTGTGTTCATGTTCATGTTAATTCACAGTACATAAACTTTATATGAATACTTTTTTTAGCTTAATATTAATTAACATTAATAAATGCTATTTATTTATTGGTCATGTTAACTAATATAGTTAATTTTAACAAATGAAACTGGATGGCAACATTTTATATTTTGTGTGTATGTGTCTGTGTGTTGATTTTAAAGTGTAACCCTTTCAATTCTGTAAACTTAAAATCCAAACTAGCAGAGGATTACTGTGAATGCATGTGCCAACTGGGCACCGTCTTCCTTATTGATTATTAGTTATGTAGCACTTAAGAGTGATGTCTTATAACAGGAGTCACCAGCAAAGCAATATCCACACAAAAATTGTACAGATAGGTAACAATGACATTTAAGCAGAAGTGGTGGATGTAAAGGAAGCAATAATAACATTTTGCTATCATCATGAATCAT
This sequence comes from Garra rufa, assembly GCF_049309525.1. NCBI lineage: Eukaryota > Metazoa > Chordata > Actinopteri > Cypriniformes > Cyprinidae > Garra > Garra rufa. The sequence continues at coordinate 524,600 of NW_027394276.1, read as the reverse complement.
GTTCTTATCATCATTTGTAGCATACTGGTTCACAGTTGGCATTTATCTGAAGTCCTTGCATTGATTGCATTTAGTTAAATTAACATTATATTTGGTCAGTCTGATCTTGAAGCCTTAGAGATGTTAAATTGTGAAGATCTTGAGTTTTCATTAAAGGGCATGTCCGTGGCGGCGTCACAAAGTTTGATGTTTCGCCATGTACATAGAAGTTGTTATAACTCAGCCATAAAATGTCCGATCTGCCTCAAACTTCACAGGTTTTGTAAGAGTCCAGGCCTGAAGACACCTAAAGGCCAATTTTCAGATATTATCATAGCGCCACCTGTTGGCAGCAGGGTATATCATTTCTTTCACTAACTCAAACATACCAAGGTCAATCTGCACCAAACTTCATATGTTTGATGAAAGTGCCAGCCTGAACACATCTACATGCCAATAGTCAGTTATAGGCATAGCACCACCAGCTGGCAGCAGGAAATTTGGCACATTTAAGTGACTTTGACATAATTTTTCCTATTTTTACCGGATTAAATGCATACTGCCCACCATTAGCTGTGTTCCAAAAGCCACTGGTCGGCGGTGAGCCCGTGTGCGAGGGCCCGTTCATCGCTGCTTGCAGCTTTAATTATTATTATTCTTCTTCTCCGGAATGAATCGCATTTTTGAGGGCCTAAACATACCCGAAAACTCATGAAACTTTGCACACACATCAAACCTGGCGAAAATGTACGTCTGATATGGGGTTCAGAGATGGGTGTGGCAAAATGGCTCGATAGCGCCACCTTTACACGTTCCGCGGTGTGCGCTTTCAGTTGTGATTAACGTACATGCACGAAAATCGGTACACACATGTAACTCACCAATACCTACAAAAAAGCCTCTTGGAGCAAAATTTGACACCCAACAGGAAGTCGGTTATTTTTAATTTTCTCAGCAAATTTTGTGTCATTTTTGCCATTTTCAGGCGTCATACTTGAACGAACTCCTCCTAGAGATTTATTCGGATCAACGCCAAATTTGCTGAGTCTAATCTAAAGCCCTTTGTGACGTTAAATTGCGAAGATCTAGAGTTTTCATCGGAGGGCGTGTCCGTGGCGGCCTGGCAAATTTCGATGCTTCGCCATGAAAAAGGAAGTTGTTATAACTCAGGCACAAAATGTCCGATCTGCCCTAAACTTCACATGTGTGATAACACTCCTGACCTGATAACATCTATATGTCCATATTCAGTAATAGTGATAGCGCCCCCTGCTGGCAACAGGAAGTGTCATGCTGTACTCTGCAACAAACTCCTCCTAGAGATTTATACATATCAACACCAAAATCGGTCAGTCTAATATAAAGGCTTTAGTGATGTTTAATTGCGAAGATCTTGAGTTTTCGTTGAAGGGCGTGTCCGTGGCGGCCTGACAAATTTCTAGGTCTCGCCATGGATATAAAACTTGTTATAACTCAGCCATAAAATGTCCGATTTGCCTCAAACTTCACATATTCGATAATAGTCCTGGCCTGAACAAATCTGAAGGCCAATATTCTATTATAATCACAGCGCCACCTGTTGGCAACAGGAAATGACTTGTAGCAAACTCCTCCTAGAGATTTAATGATATCAACTTTATATTTGCTCAGTCTGATCTAGAGGCCTTAGAGATGTTAAATTGTGAAGATCTTGAGTTTTCGTTAAAGGGCGTGTCCGTGGCGGACTGACAAAGTTTGATGTTTCGCCATAGACATAGAAGTTGTTATAACTTAGCCATAAAATGTCTGATCTGCCACAAAATTCACAGGTTTGGTAAGAGTCCTGGCCTGAAGACACCTAAAGACTAATATTCAGATATTATCATAGCGCCACTTGTTGGCAGCAGGATATATCATATATTTCACTAACTCAAACATACCAAGGTCAATCTGCACCAAACTTCATATGTTTGATGGAAGTGCCAGCCTGAACACATCTACATGCCAATAATCAGTTATAGGCATAGCGCCACCAGCTGGCAGCAGGAAATTTGGCACATTTAAGTGACTTTGACATATTTTTCGTATTTTTACTGTATTAAAAGCATACTGCCCACCATTAGCTGTGTTCAAAAAGCCACCGGTCGGCGGTGAGCCCGTGTGCGAGGGCCCGTTCATCGCTGCTTGCAGCTTTAATTATTATTATTATTATTATTATTCTTCTTCTTCTCCAAAGTGAATCGCATTTTAGAGGACCTAAACATTCCCGAAAACTCACAAAACTTTGCACACACATCAAACCTGGCGAAAATTTACGTCTGATTTGGGTTTCAGAAGTGGGTGTGGCAAAATGGCTCGACAGCGCCACCTTTAGACGTTCAGCGGTGTGCGCTTTCAGCTGTGATCCACGTACATGCACGGAAATCGGTACACACATGTAACACACCAAAACCTACAAAAAAGCCTCTTGGAGCAAAATCCGGAACCCAACAGGAAGTCGGTTAATATTAATATTCTCAGCAAAATTTGTGTCATTTTTGCCTTTTTCAGGTGTCGTACTTGAACGAACTCCTCCTACAGATTTATTCGGATCAACGCCAAATTTGCTGAGTCTAGTCTAAAGCCCTTTGTGACGTTAAATTGTGAAGATCTAGAGTTTTCATCGGAGGGCGTGTCCGTGGCGGCCTCGCAAATTTCGATGTTTCGCCATGAAAAAGGAAGTTGCTATAACTCAGGCATACAATGTCCTATCTGTCCCAAACTTCACATGTGTGATAACACTCCTGACCTGAAGACATCTACATGCCCATATTCAGTTATAGTCATAGCGCCACCTGCAGGCAACAGGAAGTGTCATGCTGTACTCTACAACCAACTCCTCCTAGAGATTTATTCAGATCAACACCAAAATCGGTCAGTCTAATATAAAGGCCTTAGCGATGTTAAATTGTGAAGATCTTGAGTTTTCGGTAAAGGGCGTGTCCGTGGCAGCCTGACAAATTTCGAGGTCTCGCCATGGATATAAAACTTGTTATAACTCAGCCATAAAATGTCCGATTTGCCTCAAACTTCACCTATTTGATAAGAGTCCTGGCCTGAACACATCTGAAGGCCAATATTCTATTATAATCACAGCGCCACCTGTTGGCAACAGGAAATGACTTGTATCAAACTCCTCCTAGAGATTTAATGATATCAACATTATATTTGGTCAGTCTGATCTAGAGACCTTAGAGATGTTAAATTGCGAAGATCTTGAGTTTTCGTTAAAGGGCGTGTCTGTGGCGGCGTGACAAAGTTTGATGTTTCGCCATGGACATAGAAGTTGTTATAACTCAGCCATAAAATGTCCGATCTGCCTCAAACTTCACAGGTTTGGTAAGAGTCCTGGCCTGAAGACACCTAAAGGCCAATATTAAGATATTATCATAGTGCCACCTGTTGGCAGCAAGATATATCATATCTTTCACTAACTCAAACATACCAAGGTCAATCTGCACCAAACTTCATATGTTTGATGAAAGTGGTGGCCTGAACACATCTACATGCCAATAATCAGTTATATGCATAGCGCCACCAGCTGGCAGCAGGAAATTTGGCACATTTAAGTGACTTTGACATATTTCTCCTATTTTTACTGTATTAAAAGCATACTACCCACCATTTGCTGTGTTCCTAAAGCCACCGGTCGGCGGTGAGCCCGTGTGCGAGGGCCCGTTCATCGCTGCTTGCAGCTTTAATTATTATTATTCTTCTTCTTCTCCAAAGTGAATCGCATTTTAGAGGACCTAAACATTCCCGAAAACTCACAAAACTTTGCACACACATCAAACCTGGCGAAAATTTACGTCTGATTTGGGTTTCAGAAGTGGGTGTGGCAAAATGGCTCGACAGCGCCACCTTTAGATGTTCAGCGGTGTGCGCTTTCAGCTGTGATTCACGTACATGCACCGAAATCGGTACACACATGTAACTCACCAATACCTACAAAAAAGCCTCTTGGAACAAAATCCGGAACCCAACAGGAAGTCGGTTAATATTAATATTCTCAGCAAAATTTGTGTCATTTTTGCCTTTTTCAGGTGTCGTACTTGAACGAACTCCTCCTACAGATTTATTCGGATCAACGCCAAATTTGCAGAGTCTAGTCTAAAGCCCTTTGTGACGTTAAATTGTGAAGATCTAGAGTTTTCATCGGAGGGCGTGTCCGTGGCGGCCTCGCAAATTTCGATGTTTCGCCATGAAAAAGGAAGTTGCTATAACTCAGGCATACAATGTCCTATCTGTCCCAAACTTCACATGTGTGATAACACTCCTGACCTGAAGACATCTAGATGCCCATATTCAGTTATAGTCATAGCGCCACCTGCAGGCAACAGGAAGTGTCATGCTGTACTCTACAACCAACTCCTCCTAGAGATTTATTCAGATCAACACCAAAATCGGTCAGTCTAATATAAAGGCCGTAGCGATGTTAAATTGTGAAGATCTTGAGTTTTCGGTAAAGGGCGTGTCCGTGGCGGCCTGACAAATTTCGAGGTCTCGCCATGGATATAAAACTTGTTATAACTCAGCCATAAAATGTCCGATTTGCCTCAAACTTCACATATTCGATAAGAGTCCTGGCCTGAACACATCTGAAGGCCAATATTCTATTATAATCACAGCGCCACCTGTTGGCAACAGGAAATGACTTGTATCAAACTCCTCCTAGAGATTTAATGATGTCAACATTATATTTGGCCATTCTGATCTAGAGGCCTTAGAGATGTTAAATTGTGAAGATCTTGAGTTTTCGTTAAAGGGCGTGTCTGTGGCGGCATGACAAAGTTTGATGTTTCGCCATAGACATATAAGTTGTTATAACTCAGCCATAAAATGTCCGATCTGCCTCAAACTTCACTGGTTTGGTAAGAGTCCTGGCCTGAAGACACCTAAAGGCCAATATTCAGATATTATCATAGTGCCACCTGTTGGCAGCAGGATATATCATATCTTTCACTAACTCAAACATACCAAGGTCAATCTGCACCAAACTTCATATGATTGATGAAAGTGGTGGCCTGAACACATCTACATGCCAATAATCAGTTATATGCATAGCGCCACCAGCTGGCAGCAGGTAATTTGGCACATTTAAGTGACTTTGATCTATTTTTCCTACATTTACTGTATTAAAAGCATACTGCCCACCGTTTGCTGTGTTCCTAAAGCCACCGGTCGGCGGTGAGCCCGTGTGCGAGGGCCCGTTCATCGCTGCTTGCAGCTTTAATTATTATTATTATTATTATTATCCAAAATGAATCGCATTTTTGAGGGCTTAGACATACCCGAAAACTCATGAAACTTCGCACACACATCAGACCTGGCGAAAATTTACGTCTGATATGGGTTGCAGAAGTGGGTGTGGCAAAATGGCTCAATAGCGCCACCTTTACACGTTCCGCGGTGTGCGCTTTCAGTTGTGATTCACGTACATGCACGAAAATCGGTACACACATGTAGCTCACCAACACCTACAAAAAAGCCTCTTGGAGCAAAATTTGACACCCAACAGGAAGTCGGTTATTTTTAATTTTCTTAGCAAAATTTGTGTAATTTTTGCCATTTTCAGGCGTCATACTTGAACTCCTCCTCCTAGAGATTTATTCGGATCAACGGCAAATTTGGTGAGTCTAATCTAAAGCCCTTTGTGACGTTAAATTGCGAAGATCTAGAGTTTTCATCGGAGGGCGTGTCCGTGGCGGCCTGGCAAATTTCGATGCTTCGCCATGAAAAAGGAAGTTGCTATAACTCAGGCATAAAATGCCCGATCTGCCCCAAACTTCACATGTGTGATAACACTCCTGACCTGATGACATCTATATGTCCATATTCAGTTATACTCATAGCGCCACCTGCTGGCAACAGGAAGTGTCATGCTGTACTCTGCAACAAACTCCTCCAAAAGATTTAATCAGATCAACACCAAAATCGGTCAGTCTAATAAAAAGGCTTTAGCGATGTTAAATTGCGAAGATCTTGAGTTTTCGTTGAAGGGTGTGTCCGTGGCGGCCTGGCAAATTTCGTGGTCTCGCCATGGATATAAAACTTGTTATAACTCAGCCATAAAATGTCCGATTTGCCTCAAACTTTACATGTTCGATAAGAGTCCTGGCCTGAACCAATCTGAAGGCCTATATTCTATTATAATCACAGCGCCACCTGTTGGCAATAGGAAATGACTTGTACCAAACTCCTCCTAGAGATTTAATGATATCAACATTATATTTGGTCAGTCTGATCTCGAGGCCTTAGAGATGTTAAATTGTGAAGATCTTGAGTTTTCGTTAAAGGGCGTGTCCATGGCGGCCTGACAAAGTTTGATGTTTCGCCATGGACATAAAAGTTGTTATAACTCAGCCATAAAATGTCCGATCTGCCTCAAACTTCACAGGTTTGGTAAAAGTCCTGGCCTGAAGACATCTAAAGGCCAATATACAGATATTATTATAGCGCCACCTATTGGCAGCAGTATATATCATATCTTGCACTAACTCACACATACCAAGGTCAATCTGCACCAAACTTCATATGTTTGATCAAAGTGCTGGCCTGAACACATCTACATGTCAATAATCAGTTATAGGCATAGCGCCACCAGCTGGCAGCAGGAAGTTTGGCACATTTAAGTGACTTTGATGTATTTTTCCTACATTTACTGTATTAAAAGCATACTGCCCACCGTTTGCTGTGTTCCTAAAGCCACCGGTCGGCGGTGAGCCCGTGTGCGAGGGCCCGTTCATCGCTGCTTGCAGCTTTAATTATTATTATTATTCTTCTCCAAAATGAATCGCATTTTAGAGGGCCTAAACATGCCCGAAAAGTCACAAAACTTTGCACACACATCAAACCTGGCGAAAATTTACGTCTGCTATGGGGTTCAGAAGTGGGTGTGGCAAAATGGCTCGACAGCGCCACCTTTACACGTTCAGCGGTGTGCGCTTTCAGCTGTGATTCACGTACATGCAAGAAAATAGGTACACACGTGTAACACACCAATACCTACAAAAAAGCCTCTTGGAGCAAAATTTTACACCCAACAGGAAGTCGGTTATTTTTAATTTTCTCAGCAAAATTTGTGTCATTTTTGCCATTTTCAGGCGTCGTACTTGAACGAACTCCTCCTAGAGATTGATTCGGATCAATGCCGAATTTGGTGAGTCCAATCTAAAGCCCTTTGTGACGTTAAATTGCGAAGATCTAGAGTTTTCATCGGAGGGCGTGTCCGTGGCGGCCTCGCAAATTTCGATGTTTCGCCATGAAAAAGGAAGTTGCTATAACTTAGGCATAAAATGTCCGATCTGTCCCAAACTTCACATGTGTTATAACACTCCTGACCTGAAGACATCTACATGCCTATATTCAGTTATAGTCATAGCGCCACCTGCAGGCAACAGGAAGTGTCATGCTGTACTCTACAACCAACTCCTCCTAGAGATTTATGCAGATCAACACCAAAATCGGTCAGTTTAATATAAAGGCCTTAGTGATGTGAAATTGTGAAGATCTTGAGTTTTCGGTAAAGGGTGTGTCCGTGGCGGCCTGACAAATTTCGAGGTCTCGCCATGGATATAAAACTTGTTATAACTCAGCCATAAAATGTCCGATTTGCCTCAGACTTCACATATTCGATAAGAGTCCTGGCCTGAATACATCTGAAGGCCAATATTCTATTATAATCACAGCGCCACCTGTTGGCAACAGGAAATGACTTGTATCAAACTCCTCCTAGAGATTTAATGATATCAACATTATATTTGGTCAGTCTGATCTAGAGGCCTTAGAGATGTTAAATTACAAAGATCTTGAGTTTTCGTTAAAGGGCGTGTCTGTGGCTGCGTGACAAAGTTTGATGTTTCGCCATGGACATAGAAGTTGTTATAACTCAGCCATAAAATGTCCGATCTGCCTCAAACTTCACAGGTTTGGTAAGAGTGCTGGCCTAAAGACACCTAAAGGCCAAAATTCAGATATTATCATAGCGCCACCTGTTGGCAGCAGGATATATCATACTTTCACTAACTCAAACATACCAAGGTCAATCTGCACCAAACTTCATATGTTTGATGAAAGTGGTGGCCTGAACACATCTACATGCCAATAATCAGTTATAGGCATAGCGCCACCAGCTGGCAGCAGGAAATTTGGCACATTTAAGTGACTTTGACATATTTCTCCTATTTTTACTGTATTAAAAGCATACTACCCACCATTTGCTGTGTTCCTAAAGCCACCGGTCGGCGGTGAGCCCGTGTGCGAGGGCCCGTTCATCGCTGCTTGCAGCTTTAATTATTATTAGGGCCCGAGCACTACAGTGCGAGGACCCTATTGGAATTGCTCCGTTTATTAGGGCCCGAGCCCAAAAGGGCGAAGGCCCTATTGTTCTTCTAAGGATTCTTATTTTTTTTTTTTTTTTTTTTTTTTTCAACCGTTGGGGCACTTTTGGGGGCCTTAACATACTCAAAAACTCTTGAAAATTTGCACACACGTTGGAATCTGCCGTCGTCCGGACGCCACAGAGGCTGGGTCCCGGGCGTGGTTCAGGGCATCTACAGCGCCCCCTGGAACACAGTTTGAAAACTTGATGTACTGCGCACACATACTTGCACGTACTCATATGAAACTCGGTACACATATAGAACTCATCGAGCTGAACAACTTTTGTACTCTATGTCATGGGCTCCACGCAACAGGAAGTGAGATATTTAGGGCTGTTTAAAAAGCGCATGCTCTGGAATTTAACGTACTCCTCCCAGGAATTCCATGGGATTGTCACCAAACTCGGTCAGCATGATCTCAAGACATTGGGGACGCTAAATTGCGAGGAGATTTTTGATATCTCGAACGGTTTGGCCGTGGCAAGGCGACAAAGTTATGGCGAGAAATGAGAAACAGGAAGTGTCTAATAACTGTTGCACACATTGCCTGATTCTGATGAAACTTCACCAGTTTGTTCCTTGTATGATGCCGATTCCATAAATGTGACTATTATGAGTCAAAGTTATAGCGCCACCAACTGGCAGCAGGAAACGTGTCATTTTCAAAATGCTTTGAAATCAGCCTCTTAATTTTACTCGATTTTCTTTAAACTTCATCAAAATCATGTCAAAACACGGCCGATAAGAATATGTAAAGGGGTCGATGATAAATCAAATGCTGTTGCCATGGCAACGTGACAAACTTTAAAATTACATTCCTGTCTTTTCGAGGCAGATAACATGCTTAGAATTTCATGAAACTCAACACACACATCAATATTAATGATAGTTAGACACTGGCAAAAGGTCATAAATGGGCGTGGAGCAGGCACTCTATAGCGCCATCTTTTGACAAAAGTTGGGGGGTTAGTTTTTCCTACAGTCACCAAACTCTGTACATATATTGTTCTCATCAATCTGGACAACTTTCTAAATCAAACTCATTAGCTAAGACCAACAGAAAGCCGGCTATTTTGATTTGAAGGTGGATTTTTTGAAAAATCAGGTAGTAAACAAATTCACACTACTCCTAAGAACAACCAGCTGTTCACACCAAACTTTTTTAACATGAAGAGAAGATTCTGAAGATGTTAAATTGCGAGCGGATTTTGGATATTTCGAACGGTGTTGACGTGGTGATTTTTTAAAGATATAGTAAAAAACATAACCCTAATTTTTTATATCTTTAAAGTGCAGCATCCAAACTCTTTAAAACTTTTTTCACACAGAGATCTAATCATTCTGAGCAAGTGCTGGAAATATTAATTTTATATAAGCTTCAATGAATTAAAGAAAATTAAAAAAATAACTCAGAAACCTGCTGTCACTCTGGTGAATGTCTCTACAGTATGTGTGTGCGTTCAGTCAGGCACAGAGAAGCTCATTATTGCAGGGGGGAGGGGTGAGAGGCAGAGAGGGTGACAGAGTAGAGAGCCATCCTACAGACCATCTTTGAACAAAAAAATGCACATATGTATTTTAATTACATAAATATGTCTGATCTTTGAGAGTCTGATATTTTGAGAAAATATAAAGGGTCACTTAGTCTTTCATTGTTCGTATTTTGCAGTTGTTGTTTTTTATTTATTTTTTACTTAACTGTACCATGAACTTGTCCTATTCAGTCACATAGCAAAAGATTAAAAAAAATACAACTTTTTAGCATGATCAATTTATCTTCATTGATAGACAATATTTACATAGTGTTATTTATTGAATATAAAATAATAATAATAAAAAATTATGACAAACTTTGACAACAAAACAAACGTTACTGTTAATTTCTTCAAAACATCTGAAAACCATAATTTTAAGATCAGTTATAAATATATATCACCCCGTTAAAATACTCAACTTGATTTTTAAAGATATTTTGAAAGAATGAAGAGTTTATAGAGCACTTTATTGTGTATTGCTGTACACCCACATGAACTGTGTTCATGTTCATGTTAATTCACAGTACATAAACTTTATATGAATACTTTTTTTAGCTTAATATTAATTAACATTAATAAATGCTATTTATTTATTGGTCATGTTAACTAATATAGTTAATTTTAACAAATGAAACTGGATGGCAACATTTTATATTTTGTGTGTATGTGTCTGTGTGTTGATTTTAAAGTGTAACCCTTTCAATTCTGTAAACTTAAAATCCAAACTAGCAGAGGGTTACTGTGAATGCATGTGCCAACTGGGCACCGTCTTCCTTATTGATTCTTAGTTATGTAGCGCTTAAGAGTGATGTCTTATAACAGGAGTCACCAGCAAAGCAATATCCACACAAAAATTGTACAGATAGGTAACAATGACATTTAAGCAGAAGTGGTGGATGTAAAGGAAGCAATAATAACATTTTGCTATCATCATGAATCATGTTCTTATCATCATTGGTAGCATACTGGTTCACAGTTGGCATTTATCTGAAGTCCTTGCATTGATTGCATTTAGTTAAATCAACATTATATTTGGTCAGTCTGATCTTGAAGCCTTAGAGATGTTAAATTGTGAAGATCTTGAGTTTTCATTAAAGGGCATGTCCGTGGTGGCCTGACAAAGTTTGATGTTTCTGCATAGACATAGAAGTGGTTATAACTTAGCCTGAAAATGTCTGATCTGCCACAAAATTCACAGGTTTGGTAAGAGTCCTGGCCTGAAGACACCTAAAGACCAATATTCAGATATTATCATAGCGCCACCTGTTGGCAGCAGGATATCTCATATATTTCACTAACTCAAACATACCAAGGTCAATCTGCACCAAACTTCATATGTTTGATAATAGTGCTGGCCTGAACACATCTACATGCCAATAATCAGTTATAGGCATAGCGCCACCAGCTGGCAGCGGCAAGTTTGGCACATTAAAGTGACTTTGACATATTTCTCCTACATTTACTGTATTAAAAGCATACTGCCCACCGTTTGCTGATTTCCTGAAGCCACCGGTCGGCGTTGAGCCCGGGTGCGAGGGCCCGTTCATCGCTGCTCGCAGCTTTAATTATTCTTCTTCTTCTTCTTCTTCTTCTCCAAAATGAAAAGTCTTTTTGAGGGCCTAAACATGCCCGAAAACTCACGAAACTTTGCACACGCATCAGACCTGGCGAAAATTTACATCTGATATGGTTTTCAAAAGTGGGTGTGGCAAAATGGCTCGATAGCGCCACCTATAAAATTTCAACGGAGTGCCCCTCGAGCTACGTTTCACGTACATGTACGAAACTCGGTACACATATGTAACACACCAATACCTACAAAAAAGTCTCCTGGTGCAACATCCGAAACCCAACAGGAAGTCCGTTATATTGAATTTCCTGTACGATTTTTGTGCAGTTTTTGCCATTTTCAGGCCTCATACTTTAACGAACTCCTCCTACAGTTTTTATCCGATCATCTTCAAATTTGCTGAGTGTCATCATAAGGCCTTTGCGATGTTAAATTGCGAAGCTTTAGAGTTTTCGTCGAAGGGCGTGTCCGTGGCGGTCGGACAAACTTTGATGTTTCGCCATGAAAAAGGAAGTTGCTATAACTCAGGCATACGATGTCCGATCTGCCTCAAACTTCACATGTTTGATGACAGTCCGGTCCTGAACACACGTCAGTGCCCATATTCAGTTATAGTCATAGCGCCACCTGCTGACAACAGGAAATGACATGTTTAACACTGTTACGGACTCCTAGAAACATATTGAAAAGCGTTAACAAGTCTTAAATAGGCTAGCTACATGCTACAAACATGCTAAAACATGCTAGCAACACTTAGCTAAGAGCTAAAGCATGCTATTAATACAAATACAAAAGGAAATTGCTGTAACTCATGTATATAATGTTGAATCTGACCCAAACTTAATATTCAACATGCTACAAAAATAATAAAGCATGCTAGCAACACTTAGCTAATATGCTAAAGCATGCTAATAATACAATGAAACAGGAAGTTACTCTAACTCAGGCATACAATGTCCAATCAGCCCCAAACTTAACATGTTTGATAAGAATCCTGGCCTAAACACACGCCCATGCCCGTATTCAGTTATAGTCATAGCGCTACCAGCTGGTAACAGGAAGCCACATGTTTAATACTGTTGTGGATGCCTAGCAACATTTTTAAAAAATTCAACAACTGTTAAACAGGGTAGCAACATGCTAGAAACACTTAGCTGAGAGCTAAAGCATGATATTAATACAAAGAAAAATAAGTGTAACTCATGCATACAATGTCCAATCTGACCCAAGCTTAATATGTTTGATAAGAGTCCTGGTCTGAACACAAGCCCATGCCCATATTCAGTTATAGTCATAGTGCCACCTGCTGGCAACAGGAAGTCACATGTTTAATACTGTTGTGGATGCCCAGCAACATTTTAAAAATATCAACAAGTGTTAAATAGGGTAGCAACATGCTAGAAACATGTTAGCAACATTTAGCTAAGTGCTAAAGCATACTCTTAATGCAATGAAACAGGAAGTTACTGTAACTCAGGCGTGCAATGTCCAATCAGCCCCAAACTTAATATGTTTGATAAGAGTCTTGGCCTGAATACATTTACATGCCAATATTTAGTTATAGTCATAGCGCCACCAGCTGGCAACAGCAAATTACTTGTTTTACACTAACTTAAGCATGCAATGTACAATTTGCACCAAACTTGACATGTTTGCCAATAGTCCTGGCCTGAAGACATCTAAAAGCCAATATTTTGTAATAGCGCCACCTGTTGGCAGCAGGATATGTCATGACTTACACTCAAGCATGCCATGTTCAAGCTTCACCAAACTTCATATGTTTGATAAAAGCACTGGCCTGAACACATCTGCATGCCAATATTCAGTTATAGGCATAGCGCCACCAGCTGGCAGAAGGAAGATTGGCACATATCAATGACTTTGACATATTCCTCCTACATTTTCTGTGTTAATAGCATAGTGCCCACCATTCGCCACCGATCGGCGGTGAGCCCGAGTGTGAGGGCCCTACCATCGCTGCTTGCAGCTTTAATTATTATTATTATTCTCCAAAATGAATCGCATTTTTGAGGGCTTAGACATACCCGAAAACTCATGAAACTTCGCACACACATCAGACCTGGCGAAAATTTACGTAGGATATGGGTTGCAGAAGTGGGTGTGGCAAAATGGCTCGACAGCGCCACCTTTAGACGTTCAGCGGTGTGCGCTTTCAGCTGTGATTCACGTACATGCACGGAAATCGGGACTCACATGTAACACACCAATACCTACAAAAAAGCCTCTTGGAGCAAAATCCGGAACCCAACAGGAAGTAGGTTAATATTAATATTCTCAACAAAATTTGTGTCATTTTTGCCATTTTCAGGTGTCGTACTTGAACGAACTCCTCCTAGAGATTTATTCAGATCAACGCCAAATTTGCTGAGTCTAGTCTAAAGCCCTTTGTGACGTTAAATTGTGAAGATCTAGAGTTTTCATTGGAGGGCGTGTCCATGGCGGCCTCGCAAATTTTGATGTTTCGCCATGAAAAAGGAAGTTGCTATAACTCAGGCATACAATGTCCTATTTGTCCCAAACTTCACATGTGTGATGACACTCCTGACCTGATGACATCTACATGCCCATATTCAGTTTTACTCATAGCGCCACCTGCTGGCAACAGGAAGTGTCAGGCTGTACTCTGCAACAAACTCCTCCAAGAGATATAATCAGATCAACACCAAAATCGGTCAGTCTAATAAAAAGGCTTTAGCGATGTTAAATTGCGAAGATCTTGAGTTTTCGTTGAAGGGGGTGTCCGTGGCGGCCTGACAAATTTCGAGGTCTCGCCATGGATATAAAACTTGTTATAACTCAGCCATAAAATGTCCGATTTGCCTCAAACTTCACATGTTCGATAAGAGTCCTGGCCTGAACCAATCTGAAGGCCAATATTCTATTATAATCACAGCGCCACCTGTTGGCAACAGGAAATGACTTGTAGCAAACTCCTCCTAGAGATTTAATGATATCAACATTATATTTGGTCATTCTGATCTAGAGGCCTTAGAGATGTTAAATTGCGAAGATCTTGAGTTTTCGTTAAAGGGCGTGTCTGTGGCGGCGTGACAAAGTTTGATGTTTCGCCATGGACATAGAAGTTGTTATAACTCAGCCATAAAATGTCCGATCTGCCTCAAACTACACAGGTTTGGTAAGAGTCCTGGCCTGAAGATACCCAAAGGACAATATTCAGATATTATCATAGCGCCACCTGTTGGCAGCAGGATATATCATATCTTTCACTAACTCAAACATACCAAGGCCAATCTGCACCAAACTTCATATGTTTGATAAAAGTGCTGGCCTGAACACATCTAAATGCCAATAATCAGTTATAGGCATAGCGCCACCAGCTGGCAGCAGGAAATTTGGCACTTTTAAGTGACTTTGACATATTTCTCCTATTTTTACTCTATTAAAAGCATACTGCCCACCATTAGCTGTGTTCCTGAAGCCACCGGGCGGCGGTGAGCCCGTGTGCGAGGGCCCGTTCATCGCTGCTTGCAGCTTTAATTAGGGCCCGAGCCCAAAAGGGCGAAGGCCCTATTGTTCTTCTAAGGGTTATTATTTTTTTTTTTTTTTTTATTTTTTTTCAACCTTCCGGGCACTTTTGGGGGCCTTAACATACTCAAAAACTCTTGAAAATTTGCACACACGTCGGAATCTGCGGCCATCAGGACGCCACAGAGGCTGGGACCCGGGGGTGGTTCAGGGCCTCTACAGCGCCCCCTGGAACACAGTTTGAAAACTTGATGTACTGCGCACACATACTTGCATGTATTGATATGAAACTCGGTACACATATAGATCTCACTGAGCCAAACAACTTTTGTACTCTATGTCATAGGCTCCACCTGACAGGAAGTGAGATATTTAGGGCTGTTTAAAAAGCGCATGCTCTGGAATTTAACGTACTCCTCCCAGGAATTCCATGGGATTGTCACCAAACTCGGTCAGCATGATCTCAAGACATTGGGGACGCTAAATTGCGAGGAGATTTTTGATATCTCGAACGGTTTGGCCGTGGCAAGGCGACAAAGTTATGGCGAGAAATGAGAAACAGGAAGTGTCTAATAACTGTTGACCACATTGCCTGATTCTGATGAAACTTCACCAGTTTGTTCGTTGTATGATGCCGATTCCATAAATGTGACTATTATGAGTCAAAGTTATAGCGCCACCAACTGGCAGCAGGAAGTGTGTCATTTTCAAAATGCTTTGAAATCAGCCTCTTAATTTTACTCGATTTTCTTTAAACTTCATCAAAATCATGTCAAAACACGGCCGATAAGAATATGTAAAGGGGTCGATGATAAATCGAATGCTGTTGCCATGGCGACATGTCAAACTTTAAAATTAGATTCCTGTCTTTTCGAGGCAGTTAACATGCTTAGAATTTCATGAAACTCAACACACACATCAATATTAATGATAGTTAGACACTGGCAAAAGGTCATAAATGGGCGTGGAGCAGGCACTCTATAGCGCCATCTTTTGACAAAAGTTGGGGGGTTAGTTTTTCCTACAGTCACCAAACTCTGTACATATATTAATCTCATCAATTTGGACAACTTTCTAAATTAAACTCATTAGCTAAGACCAACAGGAAGCCGGCTATTTTGATTTGAATGTGGATTTTTGGAAAAATCAGGCTGTAAACAAATGCACACTACTTCTAAGAACAACCAGCTGTTCACACCAAACTTTTTTAACATGAAGAGAATATTCTGAAGATGTTAAATTGCGACCGGATTTTGGATATCTTGAACGGTGTGGACGTGGTGATTTTTTAAAGATATAGTAAAAAATATTTTTATATCTTTAAAGTGCAGCATCCAAACTCTTTAAAACTTTTTTCACACAGAGATCTTATCATTCTGAGCAAGTGCTGGAAATATAAATTTTATACAAGCTTCAATGAATTAAAGAAAATTAAAAAAATAACTCAGAAACCTGATGTCACTCTGGGTGAATGTCTCTACAGTATGTGTGTGCGTTCAGTCAGGCACAGAAAAGCTCATTATTGCAGGGGGGAGGGGTGAGAGGCAGAGAGGGTGACAGAGTAGAGAGCCATCCTACAGACCATCTTTGAACAAAAAATGCACATATGTATTGTAATTACATAAATATGTCTGATCTTTGAGAGTCTGATATTTTGAGAAAATATAAAGGGTCACTTAGTCTTTCATTGTTCGTATTTTGCAGTTGTTGTTTTTTATTAATTTTTTACTTAACTGTACCATGAACTTGTCCTATTCAGTCACATAGCAAAAGATTTAAAAAAATACAACTTTTTAGCATGATCAATTTATCTTCATTGATAGACAATATTTACATAGTGTTATTTATTGAATATAAAATAATAATAATAAAAAATTAAGACAAACTTTGACAACAAAACAAACGTTACTGTTATCTCTTCAAAACATCTGAAAACCATAATTTTAAGATCAGTTATAAATATATATATCACCCCGTTAAAATACTCAACTTGATTTTTAAAGATATTTTGAAAGAATGAAGAGTTTATAGAGCACTTTATTGTGTATTGCTGTACACCCACATGAACTGTGTTCATGTTCATGCTAATTCACAGTACATAAACTATATATGAATACTTTTTTTTTAGCTTAATATTAATTAACATTAATAAATGCTGTAGTGAACAACGGTCGAAATGGCATTCCAAGGATCAGTTTATGGCAGGCCCCCTTCCCTATCTGCCAGGGTGGAGGGAGATGTGCCACACTGTGATTGGATCTTGGTTGAGGAACATAAACAAATGTTCAGAAACATCAGATAAGATGCCAAGACAACTACCAGACACCTCTAACAGAACAGGAAGAGAGACCTTCTGCAACCACGACCACCTAAGAGAGGACTTCTCATTGGACTACGGATTGACCCTCTCCAATCCTAAGGTTTGGGAATGACTGCCATAAAAATTCCTTCAGAACTCTGGATGCAACAGCAGTGGCCGAAACAAAGAAGGCCACAAAGATCCATCCAAATCCATTCATACATATGTTTGGAGACCTTAAATTGATGTAAACTGCAACAGATTCACTTCACCCTTTGATAAAGTACAGTGTATGTTGATGGCCATTGACTGTTAACCTAACAGTTCACAGAAGCAGGCGTATTAACATATTGTGATATGAATAAGTGATTGTTTAACAGTTTTCTATCATGTTTGGACTCTTTTTGCTCCTCATAATGTGGGTAACAATTTGAAAGAGGTTTGGTAAAGAAATGTTGCATTGGGTAAATTGTAAAAGACACTGTCTAACTTTGTACTCTACTATATGCAAATGAGTTCCACACTAGGGCGGGTAACACCATGGCCACCTCAGACACAAGTGGCCAATCACATTCCTGGAATGGAGAGGCGCTAGATTCCAATCTCCTCCTCATCAGAAAGAGATAAATGTAGCCTCCAAAAAGACACTCCTTGTACTGCGTCTAAGACCCGTAAGGGAAGAGACATTAACAGTTACACCGTACTGCGTCTAAGTCCCGTAAGGGAAGAGACATTAACAGCTACACCGTTCTGAGTCTGAACCCCGCAAGGTTAAGACATTAGCAGATACAAGGTCCTGAGTTTCTGGCCTGACGAGGAAAGAGACTTCAAGACAGCTAAGGTTCCACTCAGCTCTTGAGTAAACCTTCTATACTGAATTCGGCTGCCCTTCAGTTGCAAAGGACCCAGCAGTGACGGACCCCGTCTGACTCCTGCCACTCCGAAAGCAGCGCAGCCCAGTCCGCAAAGGACCTCCACATTGGCAGACACTGCCTTGAGCACACGGATCCTCAACGACGCAGCCCCGCTGCAAAGGACCCTGTGAGAATCTATCTGACCCAGCTGCCTGGTCCATGCCCTAAGGACCCTCTTTGGCACAACAGAAGTCCAGCATCCTCCAGGTCAGCACCTCGACGGCTACCGGAACGCAACTCTGTGCCCTCCCCACTATATGCAAACCGCATCACCAGTGGAAGACGTCTCTGCCGCCGGACTGATCACCCGACCAAGTGGAACGTAACTATAAACTTACCAAACCTCTTTCCTAAAGACCTTGGCTTAGTTTATACCTGCAGCCTATGTTTTCTAACCTGTTTAGATAACATTTACTTGTGGTCAGCATTACAAATGATAGCTATATTGTTTGTTCCGAGATAAATACGCAGTTATTTATCATTAAACCTACCAGAGCCATTAAGTGGGTTTCCCCTAGACAACATTACCATAGAAATCTCTTATATTGCTACTTTCAGCTCAACAGCATTGCATTCTGCCATTCTGCGTTCATTCCATTTTGTTAGTTTCTACACTTTATTTGGTATCTTCTTTCACATTTAGTTGCCTATTATCTATTAGCAGTGTGTATTCATTTATTGGTTTATCACTAGTGTTGTATTTACTCTTGCATATCTATTGTTAATAAATTTCATTAATTTTATTACAATTGTGTTTTCATTGTGTTGATGATTCAAGGCTCTACTAGCTAGCTAAACCACCAAACTTTCAGATAAAGCAGTTGACCAACTCCCTCCAGGGTGCAAATCTCAATTTATTGACCTATTGCCAAATTAACAGTCTTTGACTGATACACTGAACCCAGCGAGGTGGGAAATGGTCATCTGATAGACTCACAAATGCACCTTGAGTGACGTGTGACCCAAAATCACAGCATCATTGGTGACGTTTATTTATTGGTCATGTTAACTGATATAGTTAATGCTAACAAATAAAACTGAATGGCAACATTTTATATTTTGTGTGTATGTGTCTGTGTGTTGATTTTAAAGTCTAACCCTTTCAATTCTGTAAACTTTAAATCCAAACTAGCAGAGGGTTACTTTGAATGCATGTGCCAAGTGGGCACCGTCTTCATTATTGATTCTTAGTAATGTAGCGCTTAAGAGTGATGTCTTATAACAGGAGGAGTCACCAGCAAAGCAATATCCACACAAAAATTGTACAGATAGGTAACGATGACATTTCAGCAGAAGTGGTGGACGTAAAGCAAGCAATAATAACATTTTGTTATCATGAATCTTGTTCTTACTTGTTAGCAGCAGGATATATCATATCTTTCACTAACTCAAACATACCAAGGTCAATCTGCACCAAACTTCATATGTTTGATAATAGTGCTGGCCTGAACACATCTACATGCCAATAATTAGTTACAAGCATAGCGCCACCATCTGGCAGCAGCAAGTTTGGCACATTTAAATGACTAATGACTTTTTTCTATATTTACTGTATTAAAAGCATACTGCCCACCGTTTGCTGATTTCCTGAAGCCACCGGTCGGCGGTGAGCCCAGGTGCGAGGGCCCGTTCATCGCTGCTCGCAGCTTTAACTATTATTAGGGCCCGAGCCCAAAAGGGCGAAGGCCCTATTGTTCTTCTAAGGATTCTTATTTGTTTTTTTTTTTGTTTTTTTCAACCGTTGGGGCACTTTTGGGGGCCTTAACATACTCAAAAACTCTTGAAAATTTGCACACACGTCGGAATCTGCCGTCGTCCGGACGCCACAGAGGCTGGGACCCGGGCGTGGTTCAGGGCCTCTACAGCGCCCCCTGGAACACAGTTTGAAAACTTGATGTACTGCGCACACATACTTGCACGTACTCATATGAAACTCGGTACACATATAGAACTCATCGAGCTGAACAACTTTTGTACTCTATGTCATGGGCTCCACGCAACAGGAAGTGAGATATTTAGGGCTGTTTAAAAAGCGCATGCTCTGGAATTTAACGTACTCCTCCCAGGAATTCCATGGGATTGTCACCAAACTCGGTCAGCATGATCTCAAGACATTGGGGACGCTAAATTGCGAGGAGATTTTTGATATCTCGAACGGTTTGGCCGTGGCAAGGCGACAAAGTTATGGCGAGAAATGAGAAACAGGAAGTGTCTAATAACTGTTGCACACATTGCCTGATTCTGATGAAACTTCACCAGTTTGTTCCTTGTATGATGCCGATTCCATAAATGTGACTATTATGAGTCAAAGTTATAGCGCCACCAACTGGCAGCAGGAAACGTGTCATTTTCAAAATGCTTTGAAATCAGCCTCTTAATTTTACTCGATTTTCTTTAAACTTCATCAAAATCATGTCAAAACACGGCCGATAAGAATATGTAAAGGGGTCGATGATAAATCAAATGCTGTTGCCATGGCAACGTGTCAAACTTTAAAATTACATTCCTGTCTTTTCGAGGCAGATAACATGCTTAGAATTTCATGAAACTCAACACACACATCAATATTAATGATAGTTAGACACTGGCAAAAGGTCATAAATGGGCGTGGAGCAGGCACTCTATAGCGCCATCTTTTGACAAAAGTTGGGGGGTTAGTTTTTCCTACAGTCACCAAACTCTGTACATATATTGTTCTCATCAATCTGGACAACTTTCTAAATCAAACTCATTAGCTAAGACCAACAGAAAGCCGGCTATTTTGATTTGAAGGTGGATTTTTTGAAAAATCAGGTAGTAAACAAATTCACACTACTCCTAAGAACAACCAGCTGTTCACACCAAACTTTTTTAACATGAAGAGAAGATTCTGAAGATGTTAAATTGCGAGCGGATTTTGGATATCTTGAACGGTGTTGACGTGGTGATTTTTTAAAGATGTAGTAAAAAACATAACCCTAATTTTTTATATCTTTAAAGTGCAGCATCCAAACTCTTTAAAACTTTTTTCACACAGAGATCTAATCATTCTGAGCAAGTGCTGGAAATATTAATTTTATACAAGCTTCAATGAATTAAAGAAAATTAAAAAAATAACTCAGAAACCTGCTGTCACTCTGGTGAATGTCTCTACAGTATGTGTGTGCGTTCAGTCAGGCACAGAGAAGCTCATTATTGCAGGGGGGAGGGGTGAGAGGCAGAGAGGGTGACAGAGTAGAGAGCCATCCTACAGACCATCTTTGAACAAAAAATGCACATATGTAGTGTAATTACATAAATATGTCTGATCTTTGAGAGTCTGATATTTTGAGAAAATATAAAGGGTCACTAAGTCTTTCATTGTTCGTATTTTGCAGTTGTTGTTTTTTATTTATTTTTTACTTAACTGTACCATGAACTTGTCCTATTCAGTCACATAGCAAAAGATTTAAAAAAATACAACTTTTTAGCATGATCAATTTATCTTCATTGATAGACAATATTTACATAGTGTTATTTATTGAATATAAAATAATAATAATAAAAAATTAATACAAACTTTGACAACAAAACAAACGTTACTGTTATCTCTTCAAAACATCTGAAAACCATCATTTTAAGATCAGTTATATATATATCACCCCGTTAAAATACTCAACTTGATTTTTAAAGATATTTTGAAAGAAAGCGTTTATAGAGCACTTTATTGTGTATTGCTGTACACCCACATGAACTGTGTTCATGTTCATGTTAATTCACAGTACATAAACTTTATTTGAATACTTTTTTTTAGCTTAATATTAATTAACATTAATAAATGCTATTTATTTATTGGTCATGTTAACTGATATAGTTAATTTTAACAAATGAAACTGGATGGCAACATTTTATATTTTGTGTGTATGTGTCTGTGTGTTGATTTTAAAGTGTAACCCTTTCAATTCTGTAAACTTAAAATCCAAACTAGCAGATGGTTACTGTGAATGCATGTGTCAACTGGGCACCGTCTTCCTTATTGATTCTTAGTTATGACAAAAATTGATTTTATACAAAAATATATTATACAAAAATTGTTCAGATAGGTAACAATGACATTTAAGCAGAAGTGGTGGATGTAAAGGAAGCAATAATAACATTTTGCTATCATCATGAATTACATGTTCTTATCATCATCAGAAAATAGGGAATTTGTAGCATATTGGTTCACAGTTGGCATTATCTGAAGTCCTTGCATTGATTGCATTTAATTAAATCAACATTATATTTGGTCAGTCTGATCTTGAGGCCTTAGAGATGTTAAATTGTGAAGATCTTGAGTTTTCATTAAAGGGCATGTCCGTGGTGGCCTGACAAAGTTTGATGTTTCTGCATAGACATAGAAGTGGTTATAACTTAGCCTGAAAATGTCTGATCTGCCACAAAATTCACAGGTTTGGTAAGAGTCCTGGCCTGAAGACACCTAAAGACCAATATTCAGATATTATCATAGCCCCACCTGTTGGCAGCAGGATATCTCATATATTTCACTAACTCAAACATACCAAGGTCAATCTGCACCAAACTTCATATGTTTGATAATAGTGCTGGCCTGAACACATCTACATGCCAATAATCAGTTATAGGCATAGCGCCACCAGCTGGCAGCGGCAAGTTTGGCACATTTAAATGACTTATGACATATTTTTTCTATAATTACTGTATTAAAAGCATACTGCCCACCGTTTGCTGCTTTCCTGAAGCCACCGGTCGGCGGTGAGCCCGGGTGCGAGGGCCCGTTCATCGCTGCTCGCAGCTTTAATTATTATTATTATTATTCTTATCCGGAATGAATCGCATTTTAGAGGACCTAAACATTCCCGAAAACTCACAAAACTTTGCACACACATCAAACCTGGCGAAAATTTACGTCTGATTTGGGTTTCAGAAGTGGGTGTGGCAAAATGGCTCGACAGCGCCACCTTTAGACGTTCAGCGGTGTGCGCTTTCAGCTGTGATTCACGTACATGCACGGAAATCGGTACACACATGTAACACACCAAAACCTACAAAAAAGCCTCTTGGAGCAAAATCAGGAACCCAACAGGAAGTCGGTTAATATTAATATTCTCAACAAAATTTGTGTCATTTTTGCCATTTTCAGGCGTCGTACTTGAACGAACTCCTCCTAGAGATTTATTCGGATCAACGCCAAATTTGCAGAGTCTATTCTAAAGCCCTTTGTGACGTTAAATCGTGAAGATCTAGAGTTTTCATCAGAGGGCGTGTCCGTGGCGGCCTCGCAAATTTCGATGTTTCGCCATGAAAAAGGAAGTTGCTATAACTTAGGCATAAAATGTCCGATCTGTCCCAAACTTCACATGTGTTATAACACTCCTGACCTGAAGACATCTACATGCCCATATTCAGTTATAGTCATAGCGCCACCTGCAGGCAACAGGAAGTGTCATGCTGTACTCTACAACCAACTCCTCCTAGAGATTTATGCAGATCAACACCAAAATCGGTCAGTCTAATATAAAGGCCTTAGTGATGTTAAATTGTGAAGATCTTGAGTTTTCGGTAAAGGGTGTGTCCGTAGCGGCCTGACAAATTTCGAGGTCTCGCCATGGATATAAAACTTGTTATAACTCAGCCATAAAATGTCCGATTTGCCTCAAACTTCACATATTCGATAAGAGTCCTGGCCTGAACACATCTGAAGGCCAATATTCTATTATAATAACAGCGCCACCTGTTGGCAACAGGAAATGACTTGTATCAAACTCCTCCTAGAGACTTAATGATATCAACATTATATTTGGTCAGTCTGATCTAGAAGCCTTAGAGATGTTAAATTGTGAAGATCTTGAGTTTTCATCAAAGGGCGTGTCCGTGGTGGCCTGACAAAGTTTGATGTTTCGCCATGGACATAGAAGTTGTTATAACTCAGCCATAAAATGTCCAGTCTGCCTCAAACTTCACATGTTTGGTAAGAGTCCTGGCCTGAAGACATCTAAAGGCCAATATTCAGATATTATCATAGCGCCACCTATTGGCAGCAGGATATATCATATCTTGCACTAACTTAAACATACCAAGGTCAATCTGCACCAAACTTCATATGTTTGATGAAAGTGCTTGCCTGAACACATCTACATGCCAATAATCAGTTATAGGCATAGCGCCACCAGCTGGCAGCAGGAAGTTTAGCACATTTAAGTGACTTTGATCTATTTTTGCTACATTTACTGTATTAAAAGCATACTGCCCACCGTTTGCTGTTTTCCTAAAGCCACCGGTCGGCGGTGAGCCCGGGTGCGAGGGCCCGTTCATCGCTGCTTGCAGCTTTAATTTAATTTAATTATTCTTCTTCTTCTTCTTCTTCTCCAAAATGAAAATGATATGATATGGTTTTCAAAAGTGGGTGTGGCAAAATGGCTCGATAGCGCCACCTATAAAATTTCAACGGAGTGCCCCTCAAGCTACGTTTCACGTACATCTACGAAACTCGGTACACATATGTAACACACCAATACCTACAAAAAAGTCTCCTGGTGCAACATCCGAAACCCAACAGGAAGTCCGTTATATTGAATTTCCTGTACGATTTTTGTGCAGTTTTTGCCATTTTCAGGCCTCATACTTTAACGAACTCCTCCTACAGTTTTTATCCGATCATCTTCAAATTTGCTGAGTGTCATCATAAGGCCTTTGCGATGTTAAATTGCGAAGCTTTAGAGTTTTCGTCGAAGGGCGTGTCCGTGGCGGCCGGACAAACTTTGATGTTTCGCCATGAAAAAGGAAGTTGCTATAACTCAGGCATACGATGTCCGATCTGCCTCAAACTTCACATGTTTGATGACAGTCCGGTCCTGAACACACGTCACTGCCCATATTCAGTTATAGTCATAGCGCCACCTGCTGACAACAGGAAATGACATGTTTAACACTGTTACGGACTCCTAGAAACATATTGAAAAGCGTTAACAAGTCTTAAATAGGCTAGCAACATGCTACAAACATGCTAAAACATGCTAGCAACACTTAGCTAAGAGCTAAAGCATGCTATTAATACAAATACAAAAGGAAATTGCTGTAACTCATGTATATAATGTTGAATCTGACCCAAACTTAATATTCAACATGCTACAAAAATAATAAAGCATGCTAGCAACACTTAGCTAATATGCTAAAGCATGCTAATAATACAATAAAACAGGAAGTTACTCTAACTCAGGCATACAATGTCCAATCAGCCCCAAACTTAACATGTTTGATAAGAATCCTGGCCTAAACACACGCCCATGCCCGTATTCAGTTATAGTCATAGCGCCACCAGCTGGTAACAGGAAGCCACATGTTTAATACTGTTGTGGATGCCTAGCAACATTTTAAAAAAATTCAACAACTGTTAAACAGGGTAGCAACATGCTAGAAACATGCTATAACATGTTAGCAACATTTAGCTAAGTGCTAAAGCATACTCTTAATGCAATGAAACAGGAAGTTACTGTAACTCAGGCATGCAATGTCCAATCAGCCCCAAACTTCACATGTTTGATAACAGTCCTGGCCTGAAGATATCTACATGCCAATATTCAGTTATAGTTATAGCGCCACCTACTGTCAACAGGAAGTGACATGTTTAACACTGTGACACACTATTAGCAACACACTAAAAAAGCCATTGAGTGCTAAACTAGTTTAAAACGTACTCAAACATGCTAGCAACACTTACTTAGTGCTAAAGCATGTTGTTAAAGACATAAAACAGGAAGTTACTGTAACTCAGACATGCAATGTCCAATCAGCCCCAAACTTCAAGTTTGATAAGACTCCTGGCCTGAAGATATATACATGCCCATATTCAGTTATAGTCACAGCGCCACCTGCTGACAACAGGAAGTGACGTTTAATGGTGTTACGGACTCCTAGCAACATAATAAAAAGCGTCAGCAAGTTTTAAATAGGCTAGCATCATGCTAGAATCATGTTAAAACATGCTAGCAACACTTAGCTGAGAGCTAAAGCATGATATTAATACAAAGAAAAATAAGTGTAACTCATGCATACAATGTCCAATCTGACCCAAGCTTAATATGTTTGATAAGAGTCCTGGTCTGAACACAAGCCCATGCCCATATTCAGTTATAGTCATAGTGCCACCTACTGGCAACAGGAAGTCACATGTTTAATACTGTTGTGGATGCCAAGCAACATCTTAAAAATATCAACAAGTGTTAAATAGGGTAGCAACATGCTAGAAACATGTTAGCAACATTTAGCTAAGTGCTAAAGCATACTCTTAATGCAATGAAACAGGAAGTTACTGTAACTCAGGCATGCAATGTCCAATCAGCCCCAAACTTAATTTGTTTGATAAGAGTCCTGGCCTGAATACATTTACATGCCAGTATTTAGTTATAGTCATAGTGCCACCAGCTGGCAACAGCAAATTACTTGTTTTACACTAACTTAAGCATGCAATGTACAATATGCACCAAACTTGACATGTTTGCCAATAGTCCTGGCCTGAAGACATCTAAAAGCCAATATTTCGTAATAGCGCCACCTGTTGGCAGCAGGATATGTCATGACTTACACTCAAGCATGCCATGTTCAAGCTTCACCAAACTTCATATGTTTCATAAAAGCACTGGCCTGAACACATCTGCATGCCAATATTCAGTTATAGGCATAGCACCACCAGCTGGCAGCAGGAAGATTGGCACATATCAATGACTTTGACATATTCCTCCTACATTTACTGTGTTAATAGCATAGTGCCCACCATTCGCCACCGATCGGCGGTGAGCCCGAGTGCGAGGGCCCTACCATCGCTGCTTGCAGCTTTAATTAGGGCCCGAGCACCGATGGTGTGAGGACCCTATTGGATCTGCTCCGTTTCTTATTATTATTATTCTTCTTCTCCGGAATGAATCGCATTTTTGAGGGCCTAAACATACCCGAAAACTCATGAAACTTTGCACACACATCAAACCTGGCGAAAATGGACATCTGATATGGGTTGCAGAAGTGGGTGTGGCAAAATGGCTCAATAGCGCCACCTTTACACGTTCCGCGGTGTGCGCATTCAGCTGTGATTCACGTACATGCACGCAAATCGGTACACACATGTAACTCACCAATACCTACAAAAAAGCCTCCTGGGACAAAATCCGAAACCCAACAGGAAGTCGGTTATTATTAATTTTCTTAGCAAAATTTGTGTCATTTTTGCCATTTTCAGGCGTCATACTTGAACGAACTCCTCCTAGAGATTTATTCGGATCAACACCAAATTTGGTGAGTCTATTCTAAAGCCCTTTGTGACGTTAAATTGCGAAGATCTAGAGTTTTCATCAGAGGGCGTGTCCGTGGCGGCCTCGCAAATTTCGATGTTTCGCAATGAAAAAGGAAGCTGCTATAACTCAGGCATAAAATGCCCGATCTGCCCCAAACTTCACATGTGTGATAACACTCCTGACCTGAAGACATTTACATGCCCATATTCAGGTTTACTCATAGCGCCACCTGCAGGCACCAGGAAGTGTCATGCTGTACTCTGCAACAAATTCCTCCTGGAGATTTAATCAGATCAACACCAAAATCGGTCAGTCTAATAAAAAGGCTTTAGCGATGTTAAATTGCGAAGATCTTGAGTTTTCGTTGAAGGGCGTGTCCGTGGCGGCCTGGCAAATTTCGTGGTCTCGCCATGGATATAAATCTTGTTATAACTCAGCCATAAAATGTCCGATTTGCCTCAAACTTCACATGTTCGATAAGAGTCCTGGCCTGAACCAATCTGAAGGCCTATATTCTATTATAATCACAGCGCCACCTGTTGGCAACAGGAAATGACTTGTACCAAACTCCTCCTAGAGATTTAATGATATCAACATTATATTTGGTCAGTCTGATCTCGAGGCCTTAGAGATGTTAAATTGTGAAGATCTTGAGTTTTCGTTAAAGGGCGTGTCCGTGGCGGCCTGACAAAGTTTGATGTTTCGCCATGGACATAAAAGTTGTTATAACTCAGCCATAAAATGTCCGATCTGCCTCAAACTTCACATGTTTGGTAAGAGTCCTGGCCTGAAGACATCTAAAGGCCAATATAAAGATATTATTATAGTGCCACCTATTGGCAGCAGGATATATCATATCTTGCACTAACTCACACATACCAAGGTCAATCTGCACCAAACTTAATATGTTTGATGAAAGTGCTGGCGTGAACACATCTACATGCCAATAATCAGTTATAGGCATAGCGCCACCAGCTGGCAGCAGGAAGTTTGGCATATTTAAGTGACTTTGATCTATTTTTCCTACATTTACTGTATTAAAAGCATACTGCCCACCGTTTGCTGTGTTCCTAAAGCCACCGGTCGGCGGTGAGCCCGTGTGCGAGGGCCCGTTCATCGCTGCTTGCAGCTTTAATTATTATTATTCTCCAAAATGAATCGCATTTTAGAGGACCTAAACATGCCCGAAAACTCACAAAACTTTGCACACACATCAAACCTGGCGAAAATTTACGTCTGATATGGGTTGCAGAAGTGGGTGTGGAAAAATGGCTCGACAGCGCCACCTTTAGACGTTCAGCGGTGTGCGCTTTCAGCTGTGATTCACGTACATGCACGGAAATCGGTACACACATGTAACACACCAATACCTACAAAAAAGCCTCTTGGAGCAAAATCCGGAACCCAACAGGAAGTCGGTTAATATTAATATTCTCAACAAAATTTGTGTCATTTTTGCCATTTTCAGGCGTCGTACTTGAACGAACTCCGCCTACACATTTATTCGGATCAACGCCAAATTTGCCGAGTCTAGTCTAAAGCCCTTTGTGACGTTAAATTGTGAAGATCTAGAGTTTTCATCAGAGGGCGTGTCCATGGCGGCCTCGCAAATTTCGTTGTTTCGCCATGAAAAAGGAAGTTGCTATAACTCAGTTATACAATGTCCGATCTGTCCCAAACTTCACATGTTTGATAACACTCCTGACCTGATGACATCTTCATGCCCATATTCAGTTTTACTCATAGCGCCACCTGCTGGCAACAGGAAGTGTCATGCTGTACTCTGCAACAAACTCCTCCAAGAGATTCAATCAGATCAACACCAAAATCGGTCAGTCTAATAAAAAGGCCTTAGAGATGTTAAATTGTGAAGATCTTGAGTTTTCGTTAAAGGGCGTGTCCATGGCGGCCTGACAAAATTTGATGTTTCGCCATGGATATAGAAGTTGTCATAACTCAGCCATAAAATGTCCGATCTGCCTCAAACTTCACAGGTTTGGTAAGAGTCCTGGCCTGAAGACCCCTAAAGGCCAATATTCAGATATTATCATAGCGCCACCTGTTGGCAGCAATATATATCATATCTTTCACTAACTCAAACATACCAAAATCAATCTGCACCAAACTTCATATGTTTGATAATAGTGCTGGCCTGAACACATCTACATGCCAATAATCAGTTATAGGCATAGCGCCACCAGCTGGCAGCGGGAAATTTGGCACATTTAAGAGACTTATGACATATTTCTCCTATATTAACTGTATTAAAAGCATACTGCCCACCGTTTGCTGTTTTCCTAAAGCCACTGGTCAGCGGTGAGCCCGGGTGCGAGGGCCCGTTCATCGCTGCTTGCAGCTTTAATTAATGTTTGAACTCCTTTTATGTAGCTGTTTTGATGGATAGCTGCTGCTAGTGGTTCAATGAAGATGGTGAATAGTGAAGGGGAGAGTGGGCATCCTTGTCTAGTCCCCCGGTGCAGTGTGAAGCTACGTGATGTTAGTCCATTGGTGATAACAGTGGCTGAAGGTGACGTATACAGAATTTTGATCCAGTTGAGGAATGACTCCCCAAAACCAAACCTCTCTAATGTGGAAAACAGGAATTTCCAGTTGACTCATTCGGATAAAAAGTGGTGATAAGATGGACCAAAAGTGTTTGTAGAACTCAGCAGGGAATCCATCTGGACCTGGTGCTTTATTGTTCGGCATTAAATTAAGAGCATTAAAAATTTCATGTTCTGTTAATGGGGCTTCAAGAATGTTTATTTGATGGTTACTAAGTTGAGGTAGGTTGATATTGTTAAGAAATGAATTGATGTCGTCCGGACTTGGATCTTTTTCAGAAGAATATAATTTATTATAATAGTTTTGAAAGATTTGATTTATTTCTTCTGGTGAGTTGGTGGACTTCCCTGCTGTGTCTGTAATGACTGGTATTGTTGTTTTTTCTTTATTTTGTTTGATTTGATTTGCCAAATATTTACCAGATTTGTTACTATGATGAAAATTTTCTTGTCTTAGTCTCTGAATTAGAAATTGGGTGTGTTTATTGATTAATTCATTCAGTTTAAATTTGTATTTTCTTAATGCAACCTGTGTTTCTTCTGTTGGGTTATTTATGTTGAGGTCTTCCAATTCTTTGATTTTTTGTTCGAGTTCTGCCTGTTGCTCCTTCTCTTTCCTTTTTTTGTAAACAGAAAATGAAATGATGTTTCCTCTTAGTACAGCTTTCCCTGCTTCCCACAGAAGGGATGGAGATGATTCGGGGGAGTCATTCATCTCTAGAAAGCATGCCCACTCTTTTTTTAAATAACTGTCAAAGTCATGATCTTTCAGAAGGGATGTGTTAAACCGCTAAATCTAGTAATTGGTTTATGTGGGCTAATTATGTTCCATTTTAATGTTACTGGGGCATGGTTACTATTGACTATTGGATGAATCTTTGTTTCAGAAATTTTTGACATGATAGAATTACTTGTAAGGAAAAAGTCAATGCAGGAATATGAGTGATGGACAGTAGAGAAAAATGAGTATTCTTTAACGTTCGGATGCTGTAAACGCCAACTATCGCCAAGACCAAAATCACTCATGAACTGTTTTATGGTCTCTGCAGATTTCCAAATACGTTTATTGTCTGAGCTGTTCAATTTATCTATTGTTGAGTCTAGAATTGTATTAAAGTTGCCTGCTATTATGACTGGACAATTAGAAAAATTTGAAATGAGGGAAAAAAGTTATGAAAGAAAGATGGGTCATCTGTGTTTGGGCCGTATATATTGCCAATTGTAACTGGGTTATATAATATGGGTATAAATACATACTCCTCTCTGTTTTGTGTTGTAGTGAGCCGAGAATAATTGATTGAACTTTGGTGATTTAATTTTGTTATGATCAGATTCTGATAGATGTGTTTCTTGCAGAAGGCATATGTCAGCTTGTAGTTTATTTAAAGGTCCCATATTGTCAAAATCGAAATTTTCTGGCTTTTTTCATGATAACTGAGGTCTAGGGGCTATGTAACTACCATATGAGTTTCAAAACAGTCAATCCACAGTAAACTGCACACGGCCGGCTT
Source organism: Garra rufa (assembly GCF_049309525.1). Lineage (NCBI taxonomy): Eukaryota > Metazoa > Chordata > Actinopteri > Cypriniformes > Cyprinidae > Garra > Garra rufa. The sequence goes on along the minus strand of NW_027394276.1, from coordinate 493,059 downwards.
AAAGTAGCTGTTCATTTTCACGAGCCGCTGTGACTTCCGTAACGATGTGACGTCCGATCTACTCAGTCACCGCCTTCAGTCACCACCCCGAACACCAACCACTGTCCCACCCTCCTTTTGTCAAACCCAGACAATATCGTGTCCATAACATTGCTAAGCAACAACAACACAAAAACAAAGTCGAGAAAACCCTGTTCAGTCGATAGATATCGAAACTACATCATTGCACAGGCTTCAGAACATTGTGAATGTAAGAGACCAGTGGCACGTCAACTTCAGCCTCTTTCACACAGCGATTCAGGTAAATAAACGGATAATGTGTCCCATGATTTGTTCCGGAGTTGTTTAATTTGGTTCATTCACAGTTGTTTTCCGGAATCTGTGCGTGCTTCACACACAACCCATAAAGACATGTGACATTTGGATGTGAGATGTAATGCGAAGCGTACGTTTCACTAAACTGAAACTAACCTGAACAAACTGTGCTTCAGCGCTGATAGTGAGGAGCTGGCTCTGCCCGATCGCCGCTTCATTCCACTTTGCATGTATTTTTTCGTCGTGAAGAGTCGCATGATAACGTGCATCATCACTACAACACTGCCTTTATGGTTCTGGCTTTTGTTGACACAGTGCTCGTTGCCGTAATTTTCCAGAATCAGCGCGCATTCTGAAAGGGGCTTTACTAAAGCAACAGTTATGTAGCTTACTGCATTCGATGTTTGAAAAAGAAAAAACATTAATGATCATTCTGAAATATCCTGTTGAGTATCAGCAAGCTAGGCTCTCTCTATGGCTCTGGGCTCGGCTAAAGCATACATGACCGTACTTACCTGTGGTTGGCCTGGCTGTGTGTCACTCAGAAAACAACAGGCCAATCAGAAAAGAGGCTCATGAATATTAATTAGATGGGCCAAAATCGACCTGTTTTTGACAGAGCTCCTAAAAAAGGAGCTGTAAAATTATATTGAGAAGGATTTTGGCACTTATACCGCAAATATATATTCTTAAGGACATCAACTAAAATAAACCTCCAGAAATGTGTACAATATGGGACCTTTAAATGGTTAAGAACTTTGATCCTCTTTGTCTGAGAGCCAAGTCCACGAACGTTCCAGGTTACAAAAGTGATAGATGACATATTTTAGTAAAAAATAAATAGAAATGTGAATAAATGTGTGAGCCTGTTGGTACTGTATATGTAAAAGTATGAGTGTGTAATATCGAAGGAGAGTTGCAATGTATATGTGTATGTATGTAATGATGCAATGTTGTTGGCAGACTGACAAAAATACAGGTACATAATCGACAGATTGGACATTGGTAAACAAACAATCAAAATAACCACAAAAAAAAAAACAAAAAAAAAACCAAACAAAAACAACAACATTAAATGCAAACATCTGGTGGAACATGGGGGGGGGGGTGAGATCTAGGTGCAAAGGCAAAAACACATCTTATAGGTTAGAGAGAGAGAGAAAGAGAGAGAGCGCATTAAAGCTGTTATTGATTTTAGCAATGGGAATGGAATGTTCAAAAAAGCCAGGGTGTAATGTCCTTATCACGATATAGCTGTCCGTCTATGTATAATTTGTCCACTGTAATGATTGCCCTTTTTCCTTCATTTATTTTCTGTCTTCGGATTTGGAAAAGTTGTTTTTGGCGTGTGAGAATGTCCTTTGGGTATTGTTCGTTGAGACCATAGTTTGTGCCTTTAAGCTGTCTGCCTTGCTTCTGAACCAGTTCTTTGTGTTTATAGTGTTCAAATTTTGCGATGATCGGCTGTGGGCGGTTGTTGTTGTTTTGAGATCTGATGCGGTGAACACGGTGAAAAGTGATGGTCTGCACAGTTTCGGATGGTAGTTTCAGATGTTTTATCATAAAGTCCTTGACTGATTTTTCGGGGTTGTCTGGAGTTTGTTCTGGGATGCCGGTGAAACCTAAATTGTCCCTCATACTGCGCGTTTGTAAGTCCAAAATGTTTTCATTCATGGTTTTGTTTTCTGTGACAACGGACGTGAGTTGAGCGGTAAGTGTGTGAACTGAGTCCTTTAAAAAATTATTTTCTTTAGTGAGAGTGTCGATTTGTTCTTGGCTAAATTCTAAGCTGTGTCGTAGTTCCTGGAGTTCCTTGTGTATTACTTCAATCAGTGCGATCCTGGTATCAAGTCCGGAAAGTTTATTTTCAATTGAGATTAGAATGTCGCTTACCTCCGTGCAGCATGACAGTTTTGGTGATGTAGATGGTGATAAACTTGGACTGGAAGGTGAATCGGGACGAGGTCTCTTGGTGATTGGGGTGAGGTTACCTTTACTTTTTTTGTTGTGTTCTGATTTGTCCTTGTTCATGGTGCCGCAGAGTGTGTTGTAGTGTGCGTCGATGTATCTTTCGAGATGATCCAGATTGTGTAATGTTATAGTCCAGTTTTGTAATGAAGAAGGTGTACGATGAAAGTAAATGGGGGGAAACACGAGAGAAGAGAAAAGGAGAGAGAGAGAAAAAAAGTTTTCTTAAAGTTTGCAGTTTGCAGTCTAGCAGACAGGCGCCGCCATGTTAGATCACGCACCAGGACTCGTGAGGTCCCGCCGATATGTTTCTTAGTTTCCATTCATCGCGCAAGGGGTTGATATCAGTCATCTATGACAAATTGATGGGCATAAAACAGGCTCCTCTGGACAAAATTAAAACTGCTTGGGAGCAGGATTTAAACTTTCAACTGTCAAAGGAAGTGTGGGACTCTATTTTCAGGCTGGTGAATTCAACATCTCTCTGTGCACGTCATTCTCTATTACAGTTTAAGGTGGTGCACAGGGCTCATATATCTAAAGTCAGGCTATCTCATATGTACCCAGATGTGGATCCTTTATGTGACAAATGTAAGAGAGATGAGGCTTCGTTATTCCACATGTTCTGGACTTGTCCAAGCCTGGAAAGATACTGGAGAGATGTTTTTCAAACCTTGTCACTTATTCTTAATCTTGAACTAGAGCCTGACCCACTGATTGCCCTTTTTGGCACCGCTGGTGAGGATGATATGCACCTCACCGCAATCAAAAGACGCATACTGTCATTTGCCTCACTTTTGGCTAGACGTGCAATATTACTAAGGTGGAAGGATGCTGCCCCGCCCACGCATGCTCAGTGATTAAGGGACATCATGACCTGTCTAGACCTCGAAAAGATCGTGTGCAAGTGTGCGACTTGAGCAAGAAGTTCGAGAAGGTGTGGGGACCTTTTCTGAAATACTTTGAGAACCTTAAGTCAAATTGAAGTACCTTCACCTTTTGTTTTGTCCTGCTTCCCTGTGTCACGATAAGAAGGAAAGGGTCTGGGTCCAAATGCAGGTGAGGATATTTTAATAACAATAAACACAAATTAACAAACGAGCAAACAAAACCAAAAAGGCCAACACGGCACAACACGACTTTAAACACAAAAACTGAACAAAACAAGAAACACGATCTAGAGCACGGGTCAGGAACACAGAGACAGACATACGGAGACAATGCAGACACAATGATGAGTGGGAAATGAGAGTTTCTTATAGTCTGAGTAATTGTGAACAGGTGTGAGATAATGAGCTGCTAATGACACGACAGGAGTGAACGATCAGGGAAGTGCAGTGCAAGGGAAGGGAACAGCACTCTCAGGTGGCTGAGGGGAACCCCACAGCCCAGATCATGACAGTACCCCCTCCCCACGGAACGGCTCCCAGACATTCCACAAGTCTGGAGGGAGGAGGAACGGGGGAAGGCGAATCAGGGGGAGGGATGGCGGGCCAGGCCCGTGCAGCGGAGTCACGTGAGCTGGCCTCGCCGCCAGAGGAACGTGAGCTGGCCTCGCCGCCAGAGGAACGTGAACTGGCCTCGCCGCCAGAGGAACGTGAGCCGCCCTCGCCACCAGGGGAACGTCAGCGGACGCCGCCGCTCCGGGAACAGAGATAGCGTTCTCCGCCGCATCAGGAACGGAGATGGTGTTCACTCCCGCGTCAGGAACAGAGATTGCGGCCACTTGCGCGTCAGGAACGGAGATAGCGGACGCCGCCGCCTCAGGAACAGAGATAGCGTTTACCGCCGCGTCAGGAACAGAGATAGCGGTCACCGCCGCGTCCGGAACAGAGAGCGCGGTCACCGCCGCATCAGAAACAGAGATAACGGTCACTGCCGCGTCCGGAACAGAGAGCGCGGTCACGGCCGCGTCAGGAACAGAGATAGCGGTCACCGCCGCATGGGGAACAGAGAGCGCGGTCACGGCCGCGTCCGGAACAGAGATAGCGGTCACCGCCGCGTCCGGAACAGAGAGCACGGTCATGGCCGCGTCAGAAACAGAGATAGCGGTCACCGCCGCATCCGGAACAGAGATAGCGGTCACTGCCGCGTCCGGAACGGAGAGCGTGGTCACGGCCACGTCAGGAACAGAGAGCGCGGTCATGGCCGCGTCAGAAACAGAGAGCGCGGTCACCGCCGCGTCAGGAACAGAGATAGCGGTCACTGCCGCGTCTGGAACGGAGAGCGTGGTCACGGCCACGTCAGGAACAGAGATAGCGGTCACCGCCGCGTCCGGAACAGAGAGCGCGGTCACCGCCGCGTCAGGAACAGAGATAGCGGTCACCGCCGCGTCCAGAACGGAGAGCGCGGTCACCGCCGCGTCAAGAACAGAGATAGCGGTCTCCGCCGCGTCCGGAACAGAGAGCGCGGTCACGGCCGTGTCAGGAACAGAGAGCGCAGTCACGGCCGCGTCAGGAACAGAGATAGCGGTCGCCGCGGTCTGCATTCTGTCACGATAAGAAGGAAAGGGTCTGGGTCCAAATGCAGGTGAGGATATTTTAATAACAATAAACACAAATTAACAAACGAGCAAACAAAACCAAAAAGGCCAACACGGCACAACACGACTTTAAACAAAAAAACTGAACAAAACAAGAAACACGATCTAGAGCACGGGTCAGGAACACAGAGACAGACATACGGACACAATGCAGACACAATGATGAGTGGGAAATGAGAGTTTTTTATAGTCTGAGTAATTGTGAACAGTTGTGAGATAATGAGCTGCTAATGACACGACAGGAGTGAACGATCAGGGAAGTGCAGTGCAAGGGAAGGGAACAGCGCTCTCAGGTGGCTGAGGGGAACCCCACAGCCCAGATCATGACACCCTGTCCATCTCGGTCAGTTATAGAGTATTAACTAATGTCTTAACTTGTCTCCCTCTACTCACTTATATATCTATCTAGTCTAGTCTGCTTACCTATTTTTATTTTATTTATTTATTTTTTTGTAAAGAATTTACACTTGATTTCCAGCAGCTCTCTAGAATACTCCAGGAATAATACTCCTTGGGAACTATGGTCTGTATGTGTGGCTAGTGGGAATGGAGGGATGTTTATGTTGGAATACTATGGAAAATATACAATGTTTGAACATACTGTATGTATGAGGGGATAAAATTGTAAAATTCAATAAAAATATCTGAGATAATAAATCAATGCTATTGGTAACCCTTTACATCTGTTTGTCTTTTTAACAAATATTATCCAATTAAAGGCGTTAAAAAGCGCATCTCTTAGATCCGCTCAAACTGTCAGTCAAACTTCACAATTCTGCCCCCTAAGAGCCGCGAACTTGGTTATAGCACATCAGTCAGAGTCATAGAGCAGAAGCAGATGAACGTCTTCGTCTTGTCACGGTAAAATATCTTGTTGTTTCAATAAGTGCAACGTTGTCTTTATGAAATAAACACTAGTATGTCTATAAAGGTTCATATGCATCACCACACCGGTGTGATGTTGACATAATGTGATGTCGTCGTTTTAATGATGGACAAATTGCACACATTCACCGGTCAAAAACCCGCGGTGTAACTGCATTGACACAAAGCAACCGAGTGATACTTGTCAGCTAGGTAAAATATATTATAAGATATTTCTATTTTGATTTTATGGCTATCTGCTGAATGTGCTGATGCATGTAAATTACATGATGTAATTTAATGTAACAGAGATAGCGGTCACTGCCGCGTCCGGAACGGAGAGCGTGGTCACGGCCACGTCAGGAACAGAGAGCGCGGTCATGGCCGCGTCAGAAACAGAGAGCGCGGTCACCGCCGCGTCAGGAACAGAGATAGCGGTCACTGCCGCGTCTGGAACGGAGAGCGTGGTCACGGCCACGTCAGGAACAGAGATAGCGGTCACCGCCGCGTCCGGAACAGAGAGCGCGGTCACCGCCGCGTCAGGAACAGAGATAGCGGTCACCGCCGCGTCCAGAACGGAGAGCGCGGTCACCGCCGCGTCAAGAACAGAGATAGCGGTCTCCGCCGCGTCCGGAACAGAGAGCGCGGTCACGGCCGTGTCAGGAACAGAGAGCGCAGTCACGGCCGCGTCAGGAACAGAGATAGCGGTCGCCGCGGTCTGCATTCTGTCACGATAAGAAGGAAAGGGTCTGGGTCCAAATGCAGGTGAGGATATTTTAATAACAATAAACACAAATTAACAAACGAGCAAACAAAACCAAAAAGGCCAACACGGCACAACACGACTTTAAACAAAAAAACTGAACAAAACAAGAAACACGATCTAGAGCACGGGTCAGGAACACAGAGACAGACATACGGACACAATGCAGACACAATGATGAGTGGGAAATGAGAGTTTTTTATAGTCTGAGTAATTGTGAACAGTTGTGAGATAATGAGCTGCTAATGACACGACAGGAGTGAACGATCAGGGAAGTGCAGTGCAAGGGAAGGGAACAGCGCTCTCAGGTGGCTGAGGGGAACCCCACAGCCCAGATCATGACACCCTGTCCATCTCGGTCAGTTATAGAGTATTAACTAATGTCTTAACTTGTCTCCCTCTACTCACTTATATATCTATCTAGTCTAGTCTGCTTACCTATTTTTATTTTATTTATTTATTTTTTTGTAAAGAATTTACACTTGATTTCCAGCAGCTCTCTAGAATACTCCAGGAATAATACTCCTTGGGAACTATGGTCTGTATGTGTGGCTAGTGGGAATGGAGGGATGTTTATGTTGGAATACTATGGAAAATATACAATGTTTGAACATACTGTATGTATGAGGGGATAAAATTGTAAAATTCAATAAAAATATCTGAGATAATAAATCAATGCTATTGGTAACCCTTTACATCTGTTTGTCTTTTTAACAAATATTATCCAATTAAAGGCGTTAAAAAGCGCATCTCTTAGATCCGCTCAAACTGTCAGTCAAACTTCACAATTCTGCCCCCTAAGAGCCGCGAACTTGGTTATAGCACATCAGTCAGAGTCATAGAGCAGAAGCAGATGAACGTCTTCGTCTTGTCACGGTAAAATATCTTGTTGTTTCAATAAGTGCAACGTTGTCTTTATGAAATAAACACTAGTATGTCTATAAAGGTTCATATGCATCACCACACCGGTGTGATGTTGACATAATGTGATGTCGTCGTTTTAATGATGGACAAATTGCACACATTCACCGGTCAAAAACCCGCGGTGTAACTGCATTGACACAAAGCAACCGAGTGATACTTGTCAGCTAGGTAAAATATATTATAAGATATTTCTATTTTGATTTTATGGCTATCTGCTGAATGTGCTGATGCATGTAAATTACATGATGTAATTTATTAACATTTCATCATATTATATAGCCTATGGTCACACAGCATGGTAGGTTGAAGTTTACGATGCTATTATATTATGCATGTGTTTGCTGGCTAGATTTTTAAAAAATCTAGTATTGTATACTCCACGCTCGTCTTCACATGTATAAACATAGATATATGTAGTTTACTACTGTAATAATGTTGTATTAAATAAAAAAAAACTTTACACAATGAGAATGAGAATCATCAGGTCACTGTGCATTCTATATATTTTATCATGCAGAATGTAATCTGCATGCATGCAAAGCAAAGAAAAAAATGAACATCTTACACAACTAAATAAGAGAGAGTGCACAACCAATTCACAAACACAGGACAAATAATACACAGACAACCACCCAGGAGGCAATTTGGTAAGGCTAACTTTACTATAATAAAAGTTATTAATACTAATTAAATATAATATAAGAATATTATTGTGTTATTTTTATTTTTTTTTTTGGTGGTGGAGGGGTTTGTGGGAGCCCTTTTTTCAGTTTCAGCACATGCCCCTCAAAAGGTCTGTGCACGGCCCTGGTTCCTGCAAAATTTTTGAAGCTCTGACTGATAAATTGCGGCCCATTGTCGCTTATTACAGTCGCCGGAATACCATGACGTGCAAAAATGGCTTTGCATTCCTCAATTACTTGCTCTGATGTTGTATTTTTTAATCTCGCAAACTCTGGGTAATTTGAATGATAGTCCATAAGCAACAAGTAATCTTTGTCTTTTAGTTGAAATAAGTCCATTCCAACTTTTTTACACGGTTCCTTTGGTTTGTCGTGTGGTTTCATGTGCTCTTTAGGTTGCTGATATCTATGTCCCTGACATACTTCACATTTCTGCACTAATGTCACTATGTCTCTGTGCATGCCCGGCCAGAACAGTACTTCTCTTGCCCGCCTTTTACATTTTTCTATTCCCAAATGTCCCTCATGCACAAGTCTTAACATCTGCTTCCTCATGGAGTTTGGCACAACAATTTTTGTTCCTTTTAGCAGAACTCCATCTAGCACCGACAGTTCCTCTTGAAAGTCTTGGTATGTTTTTTCCATCATTCTTTTTTCAGGCTCCTTAATTATTTCTGTCACTCTCTTCAGATGTTCATCTTTCTGTGTTTCTTTAACTATCTCAGCCCATTTTGCAGTAGATACTGGAATCTGTGCTTTGACAGAGTCCACGTGAATTTGTACATCATCTTGTGTGGTGCTTGTGCTATTTCACAAACTAGCTCTGCTCAAGGCGTCTGCCACAATTAGATGTTTGCCTGGTTTAAACTCAAAGGCCAGATCATATTTCTGTAGACGTAGCATGAGTCTTTGTATGCGTGGTGGTACTTCTCCCAGTGGTTTCTTTGAGATTGCTATGAGAGGCTTATGATCTGTCTCTAGGATCACTGGTCTTCCGTAAACATACTCGTGGAATCTCTCTCAGCCAAACACTGCGCCTAGAGTCTCTTTTTCAATTTGTGCATAGTTTCTTTCCGCAGATGTCATCGTGCGGGATGCATATGCGACTGGATACCATTCATCGCCATGTTGCTGAAGCAGAACCGCTCCTAAACCTGATTTTGATGCATCCGTAGAGACTTTTAGTGGCTTATCTTGATCATAGAATTTTAGAACAGGTTCTCTGGTCAAACTGTCCTTCACCCAGACCCACTCATCTTTTTGTTCCTTTTTCCACTGCCACTCTGTGTTTGATTCCTTAATGACCTTGTATTTGCAGACAGATTTGGAAGAAATTTTCCTAGGTAGTTTACTAACCCTAAAGCTCTCTGCAGGTCTTTCTTGTCTTCTGGTTCTGGTATTTTTTCAATTGCCAGAATTTTCTCTCTGTCTGGCTGTACCCCTTCTTCAGACAACCTCTCTCCCAGGTATGTAATTTCTTTTACTCCGAACTCACACTTATTTTTATTCAGTTTTAATCCTGTTTTCTGCGCTTGTTTTAGGACCCTTTGAAGTCTTTCATCATGCTCTTCCTTAGTGCGTCCCCAAACTACCACATCATCGATGAAAACTCCTACTCCTTCAATTCCATCAAAAAGCTGCTGCACTGTTTTATGAAAAACTTCTGGGGCAGAGCTGATACCAAACGGTAACCTTAAGAAACAATGTCTTCCAAATGGTGTATTAAAGGTGCACAACTTTGCACTTTCCTCATCCAGCACCATCTGATAAAATCCAGACGAAGCATCCAATTTGGAAAAATAACATGCTCCTCTCATTGCACTCGTTATGTCAGTCTTCGTTAGAAGTCTATAGTGCTCTCTTTGGATTGCTTTGTTTAAGTCTTTCGGATCTATACACAAATCTTAGATCTCCATTAGGCTTTTCCACTATTACACCCAGAGTTCACCCACTCTGTGGGCTCTTCTATTCTCTTTATGACTCCTTCTTTTATCAGTGCGTCCAGTTTCTCTCTTTAGTCTCTCCTTTAAAGCAACTGGCACTTTTCTTGCTGGGTGTACAACCGGTTCTGCATTTTCCTTTAACTTTATCTTGTGTTCTCCCGGTAACAGTCCGATTCCTTTGAACACGTCTTTATATTCATTTATCCAGTCACTGCACATATCTCCTTTTATGTTTGCTTCTTTCTTTGTCATATTTTTGTTTATGACATTAATTCTCTTTATTAATACGAGCTGCATGCATGTTTTCAGTCCTAGTATAGCTTGTTTGTTTCCTTCTACAAGCACAAAAAGAACATTCTTCTTCTTACCCTTACAGGACAATCTGACTCTGCATACTCCCTTTGTGGGTATGGTCTTGTTGTCATAGGTTTTCAGATTCACCTTTTTGTCATATATCCCGGGCTTTTCCCTCAGTCTTTGATAGTCTTTCATGGGTAAGATGTTTGCCTGCACTCCTGTGTCTAATTTCAATGAGACATCAGTACCGTTCACGTCCATCACACAGCTGTAAAATGGCGCCGCTGTGTTCGGACGCCGTTCGGGTCGCTCCACTGAGATTTTGCTGTAACTTTCTTTTTTACTTACTTTTACTTTCTCTTTTTACACATTTTGCTTCGGCACTGATCACCTACAACGTAGAAACACTTTTGGACATTGGAAAACGCTACACCAACCTGTTCCAGGACACTTTATCCACAAATCCTGCGTGGCCTCTAGAGATTCTTTGGAATGCGGAGATAAACAACAACCCCCCAAGGCGACGGATCAAGAAACACCGCGGGAAGCGCGCTGGAATTCGAGTCAGACTCAGGAAAAGGGCTCATAGTCATCCCCTTCCAAGCATTCTCCTCGCTAATGTCCAATCCTTGGAGAATAAGATGGACGATCTTAGAGCCAGGATTAGTTTTCAACGGGACATTAGGGATTGTAACATCCTTTGTTTGTCAGAAACGTGGCTTTCGTCCTCGGTCCCCGACACTGCTGTAATGCCGAGTGATAACTTCTCTGTTTTTCGGATGGACAGAACAGCAGAGGCCGGTAAATCCAGAGGTGGAGGAGTGTGTTTCATGATTAACAAGAAATGGTGTGATCCCAGGAATATCTCCATTCTGTCGCGTTCCTGCTCGTCTGGAACATCTTTCCATTATTTGTCGCTCATTTTATCTGCCCCGGGAGTTCTCATCGATCATTGTTACTGCTGTATACATACCACCACAGGCAGACACTGGCTTAGCTTTATCTAAACTTCACGATGTGCTCAGCGGCTACATTAACAAACATCCTGACGCTGCCTTTATCATCGCGGGAGACTTTAACAAAGCCAACCTCAGGCAGGTCATGCCGAACTTTCATCAACATGTTTCATGTCCAACTAGAGGACTTAACACACTGGATCATTGCTATACTCAGTTCAAGAATGCCTACAAAGCCCGCTCACTACCGGCTTTTGGCAAATCGGACCATGCCGCCATTTTCCTAACACCGGAATATAAACAAAGGATCGTTCAGGATCCTCCGGTGCAGAGAGTAGTGACGCGCTGGTCCTCCCATTCAGAGACTATGCTGCAGGCGGCGCTTGATGACGTCGACTGGGACATGTTCCGGGCGAGTTCTTCTGACGTCAGCGAGTTCACGGATGTAGCATTGTGCTTTGTAAACACGCTTACCGAGCAAGCTACAGAAACAATAACGATAAGGACATTCTCCAATCAGAAACCGTGGGTGGACAGAACAATCCGCGCTGCGGTTAACACACGCACTGCCGCTTACAATGAGGCTCTTCTGACTGGGAACACGAGCGAGTACAAAGCATCGTGCTATGCTCTCCGACGCGCAGTAAGAGCCGCTAAACACAAATACAAAGTGAGAATTGAGTCTCATTTCCAGCTCAATGACTCCCGACGGATGTGGCAGGGACTGAGGACCATCTGTACCTTCGGGAACAAATCCTTCGCAGAGGTGAGGGCAGATCCGTTGCTGGCCGACGAGTTAAACATCTTCTACGGCCGCTTCGATTGCAACGGCGGCGGCGCGACTCTGCCGACCAGCGCGTCAGGACGCATCAGGCATCAAGCGATGATCCTGTAATCACCGTGTCGGAGGATGAGGTTCGGAGGGCACTAAAGAGGGTGAACGTCAGGAAAGCAGCCGGACCTGATGGGATAACCGGCCGTGTCCTGCGCTGATCAGCTCGCTGGATTGTTCACTTCCATCTTTAATGAGTCCCTTGCCACCTCCGTGGTTCCCACCTCATTCAAAAAATCCATTATTATCCCTGTGCCTAAGAACAATAAACCCTCTTGCCTGAATGACTATCGTCATTCGTCATCGTTGCCCTCACATCTATAGTCATGAAGGTTTTTGAGAGACTTGTAAAGAGCCACATTTGCTCCTCCATACCTGATACTCTGGACCCCCTTCAGTTTGCCTATCGCCCAAACAGATCAACAGACGATGCCATCTCTCTCGTCCTCCACTCTTCCCTCACACACTTGGACAGCAACAATGGAAATTATGTAAGGCTGCTATTCATTGACTATAGCTCAGCTTTCAACACTATAGTCCCCATCAAGCTGACATCTAAACTCACAGACCTCGGCCTAAACTCCTCACTCTGTGACTGGATTCAAGACTTCCTCACCGGCAGACCACAAGTGTTGAAAGTTGGCCAGTTCACCTCAAACTCCATCACTCTGAAGATAGGAGCCCCACAGGGCTGTGTCATGAGTCCCCTGCTCTACTCTCTCTACACGCATGACTGTGTGTCCTCTCACAGCTCCACATCCATTATCAAATTCGCTGATGATACTGTGGTTCTGGGCCTCATCTCCAACAACGATGAGACCGCATACTTGGATGAGGTAGAGAATCTCACATCATGGTGCCAGGACAACTGTCTCTCTCTGAACGTGAGCAAAACTAAAGAGCTGATCATGGACTTTAGGAAGAGACAGCAGCAGCCCTATACTCCTCTTATGATCAGTGGGACGCCTGTGGAGAGGGTGAGTACCTTCAAGTACCTAGGTGTAAACATCTCCGAGAACCTGACTTGGACTACACACATCCACACACAGGTTAAAAAAGCCAGGCAAAGACTGTACCATCTCCGACAGCTGAGGAAATTCAGGGTCTCACCAGCAATCCTGAAAACTTTCTATTCAGGGACCATAGAAAGCATATTGACTCAGTGCATCTCAGTGTGGTATGGAAACAGCTCAAATCAGGACTTGAAAGCACTACAAAGAGTTGTGCGCTTAGCTGAGTGCATCTCAGGGTCTACTCTCCCCTCTCTGCAGGACATCTACCTCAAACGCTGCAAAAAGAGTGCTGTTAAAATCTTCAAGGACTTAAATCACCCTGGTAACTGCCTATTCACTTTGCTTCCATCTGGTAAGCGCTTTCGTAGCCTCATGGCAAAAACTGAGAGACTTACGAGGAGCTTCTTCCCCCAGGCCATCAGGCTTCTAAACTCTAACTCTGTGTCATACACCACCTGACTCCATGTAAATATCACCATATCAATAAGCTATTCTTATTTTTTCTCCATGTAAATATCATATATCTATAAGCTATCCAATTTGTTCTCTACCCCATATTGCTGCTATTTTTAATACCCTGTACACTTTTGCACATTATTTTTGCACATTCCTCTCATTACTACCAAAACTACTTATTACTACTGCACATTTATATTTATATATTTTTTCTTATCTTTTTATTTTATTCATTTTTTTTATTATTTATTTTATTTTATATTTATATATATTATATTAATATTTGTTTACTTATAATTGCACTGTCCTTGGAGCGGACCTGACCTACATTTCACTCTTGAATCTTGAATCCATGTGTGCTATCCACTCATCATCAGCTGAAGCAGTTTGTTCTTCTTCAATTGAGTCCAGGAAAATTGGAGCATCTTCGTCTTCACTGTCACTACTTTTTTCTAGGAGCTGAACTTTTTTCTTTGAGTAACAACATTTAGCGAAGTGATCTCCTCCACATTTTCTACAGTCCTTTCCGTAAGCTGGACATTTTCTCGGTATATGTTTGTTGCCACACTTTCTACAGCCCCTACTTTCTTGGCTTGTCTTTTGGATTCTTTTCTTTATCGTGACTCTTTTAGATGCCTTTCGAACTGCATCCACTTTTGCTGTCTCTTTTTCATCACTGAACGTCTTTAGCTGCGCCATTGCACACTCTGACGCTTGGCAGATTTTTATTGCCTTTTCTAAAGTGAGGTCAGTCTCTTTCAACAGTTGCATTCTCACTCTTTTATCGTGTACTCCAATTACTATTTGATCTCTAATCATCAGTCACCCAGCGTTCCGAAATTACATGGTCTGGCTTTTCAATCTCAGATCTGTAACATACTGTTCGATGGATTCTGACTCTTTTTGCAGTCTGTTTCTGAAGACGTACCTTTCGTAGGTCTCGTTTTTTCTCGGTGTGCAGTATTGTTCAAACTTTTCAATCACAGCCTCATATTTATCTTTTTCTTCCTCCGTGAAAACAAACGTGTTATACACATCCAGTGCGCTGCATCCTGCCACTGTTAACAGCAACGCTATCTTCCTCCGTTCGTTCACTTCCTTCCAGCCCTATGGCGTGCGCATAAAGTTCAAAACTTTGTTTGAAAACTTTCCAGTTCTCGTTGACATTTCCCGTCAGCTTTAGTTCATCTGGTGAACGGATGGTATTCATCTTTTCGTTTTGTTTTCTTCTGGTACCATGTATTGACGAGGCTCACACATCGAGTACCTTAGTCAGAATGCTCTTTATTTTCCTTCAGTATCACATAACTCAGCTTATCTTAGCGTAGTACTGCCATCTAATGGCGTCTTATGGTAGTCATGAGAACACCTATCAATACAGCTGCTAGTCTGACAGGAGGATGGCTGGACCAATAGCTTGTCAAAACGGGGCTTCCCATTAACAAATGATCAACATTTATGTCACTGTTTGTGTACATTTCTAAGCGTTTTGACTGGTTTTATACAGATATAGTGACGTTTCAGGAGATACTCGAAATATAGGGAAATGCTCAGAAGGGACTAGAGGAGTTGAGAAAAACAATGTTCATTTCCAGCGAATTTAGTAAAACTTTAAGTCAACTTTAATAGTCATTTAAATGCCTTTACTCAAGTATCTGGACTACAAAAATTTGGGAGATTATTTTTGAATGTCTGTTCTTTGAAATTAGCTAAAAAAAGAAAAATAGATTTTTTAAAATGTTTTTTCCACACTATTAGCCTATATCTTAGAATAGAATGTTGCAACTTCCGACTCATTTTGCCAGATCGGGTCACAAATGGTGATTACACCACATTGACACTTCAGGAATTTAGCTTGACTCACATAATTCCCCAATTTAATTATAATATTTTATATATATATTATAATAATTATAAGTTTTCACGGTTATACCACATTGACATTTTTGCAATCATCCCCCAAATGTTCTATCAAGATGAATTAAAACCAGAAAATGTAGACTTGGTCCACAAAAAAGAGAATGTATGCAATTATTTTGCATATTTATTTTGAAATTTTAACCTATTTAAATTTAATTACACCATATGGATACCAAAAAAATAGCGCCACGTCACTGACACATTTATGCTTATTTATGTAGCACCATGGTCCTGCCAGACATGGCATTTCATTCCACTGTATGTCTACACATGATGTAGCAGAATGACAATAAAGCTCGACTTGATGACTTAATGCAATGCTGCGCAGATCGATCAAAATCTGACTTGAAGCTGTGCATGCTGCTTAGAAATTTTGTCCGACTTGATTTTTTGCAGGGGGCAGAGTTAAAAAAGGACACATCTAGTCTTACACTTTCTATCTGTTCAAGAATAAAGTTCAACATAATCATATACTACTTAAATAGTAATAAATTGGGGGTATGTATACTTTTATAAGTGTTTTATGATAAATGTGACTCAATATAACATTGTGACTACAGCAAAAAAGCTTTAACTGTTCTAAAAACACAGATTTGTGGCCATTATTGAATTGAAAAGGTTAGAATAGATCTGAAACACACATGATCGTTGCCATGCAGTGAATCTGGCCAATCGTGAAACAGCTGTGTCATCATCAGAGCTCTCGGCACATCATGTGCTGTCGGCACAGTCTCAAGTCAGACTAAATTTCTAACCGCAATGCACTGCTTCAAGTCAGAATTTGATTGATCTGCACAGCGCATAAATAGATGAGATCTTTCCTGACCATTATATACTTTGTCACGGCCACACCAGGCTCTTCCACCTTTCAGCTCACCCAGTCACTGGAGTACTAATCAGCGGCACCTGTTTCTCATCACCTCATCACTATCAAGCCCCATAAAAGCCAGCACTCTGTACTCCTTTCTGGAAAGAAGACTCAAACGTATGCTCAAATTACATGTGATTCCAAGATTATCTCCTTCCATGTTTCTCCTACATCTTCCTCGTATATTCCCTCTTCTCCATCAGTTCCACTTAACCTCCCATAGTCAATCCAGCACCCTACTCTGGCTCAGTGGAGGATTGCAACGGGTTTCTGCCACAATGGTCGCTCACCGTCGAGATGCAGCTGCACAGATTTCCCACTGAAAGAGCTAAAGCCTCCTTCATTATGTCTCTCTTATCAGGTTGAGCACTTCAGTGGGCAGAATTGCTATGGCAGCAAAATGGACCAGCAACCCATTCTCTCGACTCCTTTATCGCTCATTTCAGAGAAGTCTTTGGATGTTGGAGATTTGTCTATGAGTGAACAGCTTTTACCAGCAAGGTTTAATCCAAGACTATGCTCTCTGTTTTCGAACCCTCGCTGCCTTGAGTGGATGGAATGAGCGCTCCCTGATAACAACATATTGCCATGGACTGAAACCCTTGTTGCAGCTGAATCTTTCAGCAAATGATGACACCATAGGGCTTGACTGCTTCATACAACTTTCCATCTGAGTAGCCAACAATATAAAAATGTATATAAAAGATAACTTCCTGCTGGTTCTGGAGAATTCCACCACTGGGATCAGGGCCGTGCACAGACCTTTTGAGGGGCATGTGCTGAAACTGAAAAAGGGCAATAATATTCTTATATTATATTTAATTAGTATTAATAACTTTTATACAAATAATATATACATGCATCAGCACATTCAGCCATAAAATCTAAATAAAATTTTTTATAATATATTTTACCTAGCTGACAAGGATCACTCGGTTTCCCTGCAGACGCAACAACATCCCAGTCAAATTCAGATATGCTCTTCTGGATCTTTGCGGAACCCGCATCTTCACTAAGTTAGACCTCATTCGGATATGTGAGGATACGATACTCACCGTAACCTTGAGTATCTCCGAGACACCAAATGGCTAAACCCCAGACAGGACAGGTGGGCCCTCTTCTTCAAGCTCTTCAATTTTACCATCTTCTACTGTCCAGGGACCAAAAACACTAAAGCGGATGCTCTCTCGCGTCTCCATGCTCCTGTGGAACTCTCTGAGAAACCAGTCTATTCTCCCTTCTGTGTCAATAGTAGGGGTGGGGCCGAACCCGAATACGGTATTCGGAAAGGCACAAATAGCGTGTTTTTTTACTAATACTTATTTCAAACAAATACTTAAAAAAATATTTGTATTCGACAGAGAAGGCTCGGCTGAGCGAAAAGACTTGCATCACTATTTTTGTTGAATAGATTTTTGTACCTTAACTGGGTTCTGGAGGCAGTTTATAACTTTCGGGAAGCGGAGTTTGATAGGGAGATATTACGCTGCATTACTGACTTCTGCAGTCGGGTGCTCTCATGGTCGCTCTGTTTGCGTAGCTCTGTTAGCTCGGTAATTTAGACAATAGGCTGTTGACAGAGTAACATTAACGTTCCGTTAAAAAGGTTAAAACAATGCTTGTGTAGTTGTGTCGAATTGTATGCACTTGTAGGAGTTATATGGTACGTTTAAATTACTCTGTCTTTTGCAGACAGCAAGATGTAGGCTATAGGTTAGTTAACCTCAGCATAGCATCCCATCACTCGTTAACTTAGTTGAAACTCCTCACATGGATTTGAGCAACCAAATAGAAAAGAGTGTGGCTGCTGCTGAGCCATCGCTTGGTCCTCCACCAGCCAAAAAAACTTGCTCAAGTTCTGTGTGGAAGCATTTTACAGTCAGTGCTGCAGATAAAAAGTGATATGTAATGTGTGCAAAAGTCAAATCAGCAGAGGCAGAGATATCAAACATCTGTCAACATCTGCTATGCATAATCCCATGCACTTAAAGCATCCTCTCCTGGGGCCTCATGTATCAACGCTGCGTACGCACATACGCACATACGCTCACGTTTGGATTTACTAACGATGAAATTAACGTGAGAATGTGCGTTGATCCACGCCAACTCCATGTCTGGCGTACGTGTATTTTTTTGTGCGTGTGTTTGTTTTATGTCCCTTGGCGACTCCTAGAGGCAATTATTTTAAATTGCACACTACAAAGTATCGCACCAACACATGTGGAAAACATTGCTATTAATTTATAATTGATAAAATGGGTTAATTGAGACAATATTTTTCTACCAGTTATGTGATTTAGAACATATAAAAGCATTTGCAAATGTATACATCCCTTAGTCTATGGCAATGGCAGTGTTGGCCTTATTGGAGGACATTGTCAATGGCCAAATCCGAAGGGAACGCGTTTTTAGGGATCACAGTGATTTTCTGGCCCACGATGATGACTGGCTTATAAACTGTTTCAGATTTCCAAGAGCTATCCTCTTGGAGCTCTGTGCTGAGTTGGGTCCAAATTTGGAGACAGCGAGGAGCCACGCATTACCCGTTCCCTTACAGGTGCTGATAACGCTTGGTTCCAAAGGGAACTGGCAGACCGCTCGGGGTTAAGCCAGTCGTCTTTGAGCCGTGCAATGCCAGCTGTATGGGACGGGATCATCCGCATGTCTAGCAGGTATATAAGATTTCCATACCATGCAGTTGACCAGCCAAACAAAGCGCAATTTGCAGCGATCACCGGTTATCCTAATGTAAGCGCAAGCGATCGACTGCACGGACATTGCTATAAAGGCGCCATCTGAAGAACAATTTGGATACGTGAATCGGAAACAGCTAAGTTTTACTTTATTTTATTTTATTGAGCGTAACTATTTAACTGCATATCAGGAGACCGCGGTTATCCATTAAAGACGTGGCTGTTAACCCCCCTCAACAACCCACAAACTGACCAAGAGCGCAGATACAATGATGCCCATTCTCGCACTTGTAGAGCGGGCGATTGGGCAGCTGAAATGCCGGTGGCACCAGAGCCGTGCACAGACCTTTTGAGGGGCATGTGCTGAAACTGAAAAAAAGGGCACACCCCCCCCCCCTTATATATATATATCTTATGTAAACTAATTCAAACAACACTGCGATCCACTGGGATGTCCCTCTCAATGGCTATATAGGCTATATAATATGATGAAATGTTAATAAATTACATCATGTAATTTACAAGCATCAGCAAATTCAGCAGATAACCATAAAATCAAAATAGAAATTTCTTATAAAATATTTTACCTAGCTGACAAGGATCACTCGGTTGCTTTGTGTCAAACTAAATCACATTATGTCAACATCACACCGTGTGGTGAGGCATTATATGAACCTTTATAGACATAGGCCTACTATTGTTTATTTCATAAAGACAACGTTGCACTTATTCAAACAAGATATTTTACCGTTACAAGACAACGATGTTCATCTGCTTGCGCTCTATGACTCTGACTGATGCGCTGAAACGTAGGCTAAGTCGCCGCTGTTCTCCACCTGCACCTTTACATCGGACCATTTCTTTTTTAATTCGTTCACAGTGCGATGTTCAAACCCCACTGCGTTAACCGCGTCAGCTAAACTCTCCCATTTTTTTTTTTTTTTTTTTTTTTACAAACTTGCAAATAACAGTTTTTCTCCGGTCTACCGGTGAGGAGCACCTTCAAATCACATTCTGTTAAGTTTCTCTTGCTTGCTTTTTCGTTTGGTTTTGCCAAAGTGGAGTCATTACCATATTAATACGGGGGAGGAGGCAGGGAGGGGTTTTGCGCTCGTGCATGTGCGCTCAATTTCACGTTAATTCAGATGTACAAAGAGATATGCGTGGAATTCCGCGTACGCAGTGTTTCATACATCTGATTTTTTTACTGCGTACGCACATTTACAGCTTTGTCCGTACGCTATGTTTTAGTAATAATTCAACGCAAGTCTTTGTACATGAGGCCCCTGGTACTGTCTGCTAACCCCCCCCCCCACAAGCACCAATGGTATTTTATTAGTTGTTGGTTTAACCATGGATGAGGTAATGGCTGTTATGTTATTTTCTTTTCATTTATGTTCCTTGTTACATGTTCAAAAACATCAACCAATATTGCATATCCATAATTAGTATAATGGATATAATTAAAGAATACGTAGAAACGTAAATTAGACATTTAACGCAAAAAAAAAAAAGGATTTTTACGCCTATTTTGAATTTTACTCGAATACAAATACAAATACTTTTCCCCCTTCAACAAATACAAATACAGATACAAATACCGGCTGCTTTGCACACCCCTAGTTAATACTGAGTCCAATTCAATGGTCCCTGGACGAAGATGTAGCAGCCGCCAGTGTCTCTGATCCCGCTCCGCCAGAGTGCCCCCCTAATTGCACTTATGTACCCAGATCTCAATGAAACCAGCTTATTAATTCCTCTCAAACATCCCTGGGCACTGGTCACCTTGGGAACATCCAAACCTTCTAACTGCTACAAGATCGCTTCTGGTGGCCCGGAATGGCTCAGGACATACATAAGAGGATGCCAGGAATGTGTGATGTCTAAAACACCATGGTATCTTCCATTGGGGAAGTTCCTTCCCCTTCCCATTCCTTGGCGTCTTTGGTCACATCTAGGAGTGGATTTTTTAACCAATTTGCCTCCCTCCAATCGCAACATCTGCATACTGATTACAATGGATAGACTCTTCAAAGCTTGTCAACTGATTCCACTCAAAGGTCTACCTACAGCTTAACTGCTTTTCAACTATCTTTTCTCCAACTTTGGCCTCACAGAAGACATTGTATCAGATAGAGTTCGTTTCTCGTGTCTGGCAATCTTTCTTTTTCCTCCTAGGTGTGACTGTTAGCCTATCTTCTGGATATCACCCTCAGAGCAATGGTCAAACCGAGAAAAAAAAAAAAAAAGATCCAGGAGATCTCTGTTACCTCCGTACCTTCTGCCATAGCCACCAGAACATCCACCGATGAACCCCCTCTGCCGATGGTTTTCGAGGATGGAACCGTCTACTTAGTTAAGGAAATCCTGAACTCCCGGCGTTGTGGTGGTCGGCTAGAATGTCTGGTGGACTTAGAAGGCTACTGCCAAGATGAGAGATCATGGGTTCCCAGGGATAACATCTCAGACCCAAATCTTCTCACCGAGTTTCCTGTGATTTTCACCTGTGATTTTAAGATTACTTCCTTTCAAGTTCCTCTTATGTCTCCCTCGTATTCCTTCCACTCCATCAGTTCCACTTACCTGCTCCCCAGCTCCTGGCAGATACCCATCGATCCATCAGCTGCCTACAAAATTCAATCAGAAGAAGGTACCTACAGAGACAAGTGAAGCAGAATTTGAAATCGGACGTACCTTGACACCTTCCCGCTTTGGAATTCTGCCTCAAAAGGCAGCATTTTAGAGCCTTCAGACACAGCGACTTGAAGCGCCTCAGTAGAACAACATTGTTTGTCGTGGACAACTAAGTGATGTATAATGCTATGTAGTATAATAAATTATAAGACACTTGTAGTTTGCTTTGTTTTATTTTAAATAAGAAGGTGTAACATTAAAATATATTAAAGTGCACATAAACACACAAAACTCAAATACATACAGAGGGAGGGGTTCTAGCAGACCAATCACAGCACATGTGGTTCGATGATGATAAATATGCCTTTCTTATGGAATTAAAGAGCAAGCTTTTTGAGTTTCTTGTTTATCATATTTATTTTTATATAAAAATGACAAAGTTAAAATTATATCATTTTTATTAGCAACAAAGCATGTGAGTGTGAATAACATGATATCCGTCTTTGAAGTATCTGTTCCACTTTGAGAGGTCAGAACTGTCTGTATTAAACCTTAAACAAAATTGGTGATCTGACCACACATATTTTAAGAGTAATCCAATTAACTCACCCTAGGATGGAGAAAGTGAAATAATTGGTAACTACATTAAAGTAAAAAAAAACAAACAAAAAAAACAACAACTGTTTTTCTCTGTTCAAAGTAATTTCTGTATATTCAAAGACTCTTGCTTGTTGACTGTTCTTTAAATATGATGGTTGAAAATTTTAATACTACATTGTCATCTGTTTTAAATGTTGTTGCTCCACTTAAAAACAAAAAGGCGCCTTCTGTTAGAATCTCTCCATGGTTAAATATGAATAATGTAAAAGAAGCCAAAAAGAAGTTGTTGAGCTGCTGAAAAAAAAAATGGAGGAAAACACAGTTAATAGTTAATTATAATATATATAAAAAAGCAAAGGTCACTTTATAATAAAAACAATAAAAACCTATATACAGCAAGAAAGGAGTATTTTTCCAAAATTATTAAAGAAAATTCTGGTAATTACAGAACTTTATTCTCTGTAATTGACCATTTAATAAATGCAGCCCTTGCAACAGCAAGATGTGCAGTAAAATGTAAAGAACTTGCAGTTTTTTTTATACCAAAATATCATCAATAAGAACTAGTATTGTTACCAATGAAAATATATCTGATAAATCTAATGAAAGAGATGTAACTATGGGACAATTTACTTGTACAACATTAACAGAACTTCAGAAAGTTGTCAAAAAAATGTAATACTACTACTTCATCCATCGATCCTATACCAACAGCGTTTTTAAGACTTGAGTATGGCATTTGACACAAATGACCAAGATATTTTAATAAATTGTTTAAAAAAAAATTGGTAGGCCTTTCTGATAATGTATTAAATTGATTTAAACTTTTATTAAGTGGAGAAATTTCACTGTTCAACTTGGAGATTATGTGTCTGTGAAACATAAATACCATTATGGAGTCTCACAAGGAAGCTGTCTTGGTCCTTTATTATTTTCATTATACATGCTGCCACTTGGTGACATCATCAGGGAACACAGTTTTTTTCTCACAGTTATGCTGATGATACACAGCTATATATTTCTGCTGAGCCAAATGACATGGTGGGAGCTAATGATTCCATTACAATCTGTCTCATGGCAGTGAATAGTTGGATGAATAATAATTTTTTAAAGCTGGATGAGGATAAAACTGATATTCTGTTGGTGGGTCCTAAGACAAAGGGCAATGGTATATAAGAATTTAGTCAAATTGACTCCTTGGGTTCGCCCAGAGGTTACAAGTGTTGTTGTAATTTTTGGACTCTGATTTAAGTTTTAATTCTCACATTGATAAAGTAATAAAATATTTTTTTCCATTTAAGGAACATTACAAAAATTTGAAACCGGAAAGATGCAGAAAATTTAATTCATGCCTTCATTTCAAGTAGACTTGGCTATTGTAATAAACGTTTTACTGGTCTTTCACAAAAATCAATGAATAGACTTCAGATTATCCAAAACTCAGCAGCTCGGCTATTGACTAGAACTAAAAAAATAGAGCTCATAACACCTTAGCTACATTGCATTGGCTTCTTATAAAATTTAGAATAAATTATAAAGTCCTTCTTATTATGTACAAGGCTCTTACCTTCTTATTATGTACAAGGCCCATAATGGGCAAGGGCCTAATGATATTGCCAGTTCTCTTATTAATTATACTCCATCAAGATCTTTAAGATCTTTCACCACAGATTTACTAGAGGTTCCTAGTTCAAGAAAAAAATAAATGATGTAGCCTTCACAAATTATGTTCCAAACCTATGGAATACATTACCTTTAGATATTAGGGAAGCTAACACATTCAGTATTTTAAAAAAAGAATATGCACTAGCCAACAAATAAAGAATAGTACCTAATAGAATAGATACTAGTAGCTAAAAATAAGTACTAGTTGCATTAAAATATATACTAATATATACAATCTGACATTGGTACAAACTGCTGGTTCGTCTGGCCAGAGGTCCCCCGACTGAGCCTGGTTTCTCCCAAGGTTTTTTCTCCATTTCTGTCACCTGTGGACTTTTGGTTCCTTGCCGCTGTCGCCTCTTGCGTGCTTAGTTCGGGACACTTTTCAGCGATATCATATACTATTTGAACTGAACTGGATGATATCACATCACTGAATTCATTGATAAACTGCCTTTAACTGAAAATTTATTGCTTACAATAATGCATTACTTACACACCATGGTCCTGTTTAAATACTGTGAAGTTGCTTTGACACAATCTATATTGTTAAAAGCGCTATATAAATAAAGGTGACTTGACTCATATGTTATAAGAATTAAATATTAAAATACTTGTCATAGCCAGAGAAGCTATAACAATGTCTCCTGTCCAAAAACCTGCTGCTTTCCACTTTTCCAGAATTATTTCTAGGGCTTGACATTAACTTTTTTTGCTCACCAGCCACTGTGGGTAGTGGTTTTCCAAAGTCACTAGCCACTCAGTATTTTCACTGGCCACAATTTTGTTGTTGGGAAATTATGTTTTATATGACTAAAGTTACTGCATATTAAAATGTTTTTTAATTGATTTCCAGGTCTTTTGTTGTTGTTGTTGTTTGTTAGACATTTTTCCCTAACCATATTAAATGCATTTGTCATCTTTCATTTCAAATTCTTAAATTTCTTCTTAAATAATTTCACATCTCTCCACTGCATAAGAAACAGGTGAAGTGTCATCTACACGTTTAATAAAGCTAAAATGTAGCGTGAAAGCATTTATATTGTAAAATGGCAACCGTATAAATAATGTTATGAGCTTGGTGTTCTGTTTATATATGAAATGTTGAAAAAAATGCAAAGATAAGCTACTATTAAATATGAAAGTAAACCGCCAATAAGTTGCAGCAAATGACTGTATTAAAGTGACTCAATTATTGAGTCAAGCCTTCAAATGATTCGTTCAGATGACTGATTCATCCAAGAATGAAGCAAGTGTCTGTCTTTATGAATGGACTTTATGCAAGTGTCTGTCTTTATGAATGGACCATATTTTAAATATGGTTGGTCCTTTGCGCTTAAGGAAGATTAAGGAAAACAGTCCGACACCGTGGTATAGCAAGCACACTCGCGCCCTAAAGAGAGCAGCCCAGATAATGGAGCGCAGCTGGAGGAAAACAAAACTAGAGGTTTTTTGTACTGCCTGGTGTGAATGTACCTATCCTATAGAAAAGCATTAAAAACTGCTAGATCTGATTACCTTTTTTTTTGCTAGATCTGATTACGTATTTATTCAATACACTGGCTAAATTAATGAAAAAATAAAGCACCAACTGGTGTTGATTTTTATCAACAGCACATCAGTAATGACTTGATGAACTACTTTACTTCCAAGATTGATACTATTAGAGATAAAATTGTAATCATGCAGCCGTCAGGTACAGTATTAGATCGCATTAGATCTTCTGGGCCCAGTTTTTTCAAAAGTAATCCACTAGGATTTTGGATAACAGATTGGATCAAATCTTGAAAATGGGTTTTTCAAAAGAAAAAATTGATTACATAATCGGATTAGATCACGTAATCCAATCTTGGTTTTGATCCGGATCAAACCTTTAGTTTGGGGTTTTCAGAACTTTTTTGTAGGATTTGGATCACTTTGATCCAAAAAAATCTGGATTAAACTGATCCCATCAGAAGGGTGGATTCAGCGTGGATTTCATGCCCAAAATGTAATGAAAACTTTAAAAATGTATCAAATAATACTATATTTGGATGATGCAGTATCTTGCAAAATATCCTATTTATTCATAAGGTTTTAATTTTATTTGTTCATCCGTCAGGCTACAGTGATTAGGTAGGCTTTAACGTATTCATTCTTTCAGTATAGGCCTACAGCAAAGTAGAAAGAGTTTGGCCTCATAAAATAATCCCCCAAACAGCTGTCAAAATTGACCAAAAACAATACATTTTATTCTGTCACTAATTGATATATATATTCATCACAATCGAAAATAATTGTTTTTAGAATATTTATTAGTGATGCATGCAATGATTACAGAACAAAAAAAAAAAAAAAAAAAAATGCAAAGAATGGCAATCACTGATTTTTGAAATCCAAAAAAAATCCAAGTCAGAAATAGTGTCTAACTATTTGTTGTACGTCCTGTTTGCTCATTCTGGCAGAATGCAGGAGGTTGGTCAGGGTCTCCAAGGGGCTCAGGTGCATCATTGTCAGCACAGAGAGGGACATTGCGCTTAGTAGCGATGTTGTGCAGGACAATACAGGCAAGGGTTATGTTGCATGCTTTCTGTGGTTCCACTCTCAGGTAGTTAAGGCATGCAAAGCGCCTCTTAAGAACTCCATTTAAACGCTCAATTGCACATCTTGCTCTGCAATGAGCAATGTTGAAGTGTGCCTGCACCGGTGTATTTGCTGTTAGAAATGGAGTCATCAGCCATGGTAGGAGTGGGTAGGCACTGTCTCCTAATATTATGCCATCCGGTCGGTTGGTTTGGAGGTCTCTATATAGAGCGCTCTCCCTCAGGATGCGTGCATCATGGACAGACCCAGGCCACTTGACAACACAGTTGGTGATGATGAGGTTAGCATCACACACAAGTTGGACATTGATGCTGTGCCTCCCCTTTCTGTTTATAAACTCCCATTCATTCTCACGAGGTGCTTGTATATGCACATGTGTGCAGTCGATTGCTCCAATAGCATTGGGCATATTCCCCAAAAGAAAAATGCTGCGCTTGGCCTGGGCAATCTGGTTGTCCTTTGGAAAAGAAACAAATTCATTGACCAGGCTGGCCAGTGCGATTGACACATCTCTCACCACATCACACACAGCTGATTTCACCACTCCCATATAGTCACCAACAACTTGATAGAAAGTCCCACATGCATAAAATCGGAGAGCAATGAGGATCTGGTCTTTCACAGACAGACCGTGACTCCTTTGGGTTCTGTGTTGAAGTTTTGGCCTGAGGTGGTTTACAAGGTACTCTATATCAGCCTTCCCAAAGCAAAACCGGACATACAGCTCCTCAGTGGTGTATTGCTACAGTGGCTTGGTACGTTCAACATACACCCTTTGACGGTATCCTCTCCTGGCAAAGTGGCGGTGGACAACACCTGCCATTTCACTGTCTTTCTGTGAATCCTCTGAGAAAGGCTGATTTATATGGCTGTGTAATTGGTCTTTTCAAACACACCTATTACAACTGATTAGTTTTGGCTTGTGTTCAACTGAGGCAATTGGACCCAAGGCCTATAAATGATGAAGAAATGTTTACTATAGTAAAGCAACGGAACCATGGACTCAAGAAGCTGTAACTTCACTGCTGCTGAAACCAATGCACTACTAGAGGGTGTTCGGTGCCATTATGAAACAATAGTGGGGAGTTTTAATTCTGCCAAGGATAACAACAAAAAGAAAAATGTTTGGATTTTAATCACAGAAAATGTGAATGCCATAGGGTCTGGCCAGAGGACCACCACAGACCAAATCAAATTGCGGTGGAAAAATCTTAAGGCCAGGGCAACAAAGGACCATGCTGAAGCCAAAACCCCACAAACAGGCAACAAGCCCTTTAAGAGGGGAGATTACACAGATGTGGTCCTCGACATCATTGGAGGTGAGAAGTCGCAAGCTCTCCATGGTATTCAAGGGGTTGTAGGGGATGGCGAGCCTTGGATTGAGGAGGAGGAGAATCTGCCAGTTCCTCCAGAGAGCGTATTTATATTGAATATCAGTTCCTGAGGAAGAAGCTGGATCCTCATTGGTTGAACCAGTGGTAGTTGCCACAGGATCTCAGAGGAAAGGCTTGAAGCGCCCTTCATCAAACAAAGATGATGATTACA
Source organism: Garra rufa (assembly GCF_049309525.1). Taxonomy (NCBI): domain Eukaryota; kingdom Metazoa; phylum Chordata; class Actinopteri; order Cypriniformes; family Cyprinidae; genus Garra; species Garra rufa. Next base: position 464,995 of record NW_027394276.1, on the reverse strand, counting down.
AGGCACTTCTGCAAAAAGAGACTGAAAGGGCAGAAGCACAGCTTTGTCTGGCAGAGGAACAACTGACTCTGACCAAACTGCAGCAAACCATGGCCAGACTTGAGATCTGCCTCCTAAAGGCTACACTCAGACAAGCTGGTCTCTCCACGTCAGATGAGGAAGTCTTAAATTATTGTTGAGTATTTGACATGGTCTTTTTTTTTTATTCAGTACATCTATATTTGAAACTTGTTATAAATATCCTCAATGTACAGTGTTTGTGTTGTAGGTCTCAGATGAGCGGACTGCTGGAAGAGGATGGGGTGGGGTTTTTCTTTTTTAAATGTGTTTTCATTTCAAATAAAAAGAAACTTTTATATTGACCCTACACTGGCTATTCTACTTGTTGCTCTTTACATATCTATAGTTCTACATTGCGATTTCCTATCCTGTTTGAGCACTGGTTATCCAGATTTGGTGATCCTGAAAAGTTCCTATCCGGATCAGATTGATCCAATCCAACGTTGCTTTGAAAAACTGGCTCAAAAGTAAGATGTATTACGTGATAACGGATTGCAAAAAAAAAAAAAAAAGGGATTACTAAATCCGGATCAATTTTATCCAGATTAAACCTTTTGAAAAACCGGGCCTTGAGGAACAATTCTGAGAGGAAAAATTGTATAAAATTGTTAAGTCACCAACAACACGTGTGTTAGACCCTATTCCATTTAAGCTACTAAACGAGGTGCTTCCAGATGTCATAGATCCTCTTCTGAATATTATTCATTTGTCATTGTCATTAGGATATGTCCCCAAAACATTCAAACTTGCTGTTATTAAAAAAAAAAAAAAAAAAAAAAAAAACAGCTTCACCCCAACTAATTAATTACTATCCCGAATCTCCCTTTTCAGTCAAAGATACTAGAAAAGGTAGTATCCTCACAATTATGTTTCTTCGAAAGAAATGGGGAAAAAATGGTATCTGTGAGGATTTCCAGTCAGATTTCCAATTTTAGACCTTATCATAGTACTGAGACTGCTCTTATTAGAGCTACAAATTACCTGCTCTTGTCATCCGATCATGGCTGTGTCTCTCTATTAGTGCTTCTGGATATTAGGGCTGCATTTGACACTATTGACCACAACATTCTTTTGAATAGAGTGGGCTCTTATCACATTATAGTCACTCACGTCCGCTGTGTTCTCAAAACTCTGGCAATTTGATAATACCTAGAATATCAAAATCAACTGCAGGCAGCAGATCATTCTCTTATTTAGCGCCCAAACTCTGGAACAATCTACCTAACACTATTCAGGAGGCAGACACACTCTGTCAGTTTAAATCTAGATTAAAGATCCATCTCTTTAACCTGGTTTACACATAACACACTAACACATTTCTATCATTTAAATCTGTTAAAGGATTGTTAGGCTGCATTAATTAGGTCAACCGGAACCTGAAACACTTCCCATAACATCTGATGTACTTGTAACATCGTAAGAAGAATGGCATATACGCTAATATTAGTCTGTTTCATTATTATTTCGAGGTCACCGTAACCACCAGATCCAGTCTGTATCCAAATCAGATGGTCACTGCAGTCCCCAAGATCCAGTCTGTACCCAGCTCAGATGGTGGATCAGCACCTAGAGACGACCTCTACAGCCCTAAATGTCAACTAGATGAGCTCCAGAGATGGATCACCAGTGAAGACCTTGTTACCTAGACTGCTATCGGTGCAAGACCACAGGAACCTGATGAGTCCTCTAAAATCTGACTTTGCTGCAACGTGGAACAAACTGCTGGTTTTGTCTTGCCAGAGAACTGGCCCTTCAACTGAGCCTGGTTTCTCCCAAGGTTTTTTCCCTCCATTTCTGTCACCTGTGAAGATTTTGGTTCCTTGCCACAAATTTGTTATCGGTTCCCAGTCACCTCTGGCTTGCTTAGTTGTGGACACTTAATTTCTTAATAACTTAATTACAATAGTGATATCACATACTATGTGATCTGAACTGAGCTAGATAATGACATCTCTGAATACAATGATGAACTGCCTTTAACTGAAAATTGATTGTTTACAATACTGCATTATTGACACACTATTATCCCGTTTAATACTATGAAGTTGCTTTGACACAACCTGTATTGTTAAAAGCGCTATATAAGTAAAGGTGACTTGACTAGGCTATAAATATAAAAACTGCATTTTTATCGCAGCATGTTTGTTCAGTGTGCAGTTGTGTTCATGTGTTGATATCTCAGCTAGATTGTCTCGTACACTGGCGCATCCTTGTTGCTGTTAATACATTATCAACTGACAGAGTAATTGAAGTTCATCTTGGGGTTATTAGAGAAACTGCATCAAAATGAGCCAGCGCATTTGTCGACCCCAGGGGGTTAAATAACATACTGCTGTTAATACTTAGGGTGTACTCACTTTCACTACGTACAGCCATTATTGTCAAAATAGCTGGCAGAGTTACTTTCAGAGGACAGTAAATCTATACTGCTATAAAAGCTGCACATTGACTACTCTACTATAGTAACCTGATTATATGTTATTGTTCATTGAGAAGATATACTAAAATGGTTGCTGAAATGTGAGGGGTGTACTCACTTTTGTGAGATACTGTATGTCACATCTGGTGAACACCGCTTGATCAAATCGGAATAAGAGAATCACAATAGGTCTATGGTCTGAAGGAGCAATTTGACATCTACTTCCAAAGTAATAGACTCTTTTGCATCAATAACAGCTCACTCGTACAGACATGAACAAAACACATGGTGCATAATATCCTGCAAAGCTTTATTGTGGTCATTTTATAAAACTTAGATTTCTTTTTTTTTTTTTGGATAATATAAAAGAGCTGAAATAGCTTAATATTTTCTCTAAAAACAAACCAAGGAAAAAAGTCAAAATGCTGATTACGTGCCCTGTTTTCTGACTGTTTTTAATTAACAATAATCTGCACAAGTAATCTAAAAGAGCTCAATTACTTGTATGGCGTACATGCCAAAAGCTTCAGATTGTTTGGAATTTTTAAGCACTTGAAGACTTCCCTCAATTTTGCCCAGTTCAGCATACAGTTTCACCTGAAAAAGGGTTGCAAGAAATTGTATATTGTAATTTGAGCTTTATCAAATGAAGCACACAATTGTAAATTTCCATCAGCAATAAGGAACATGCCCTACCTGTGATCTCACAAACTTGTGAAGATCAGAGACCAATTTTTTGGTTTCTGGTGCCACAGCCAAGACGGTGAAATGAGCATCTAGTAGTAAGCATACCCAGTCTATGATCTTAAAAAACAAAACACAAACAACAAAGAAAAAAAAAAAAAAAAAAAAAAAAAAAAAACATGAAAACTTAGATGCAAAACCAACAGCAGCAAATGTTTAAAATAACAATTTGGTAACAGACCTGAGAAATGCTTGGAGTCCGTAAATCTTGGATGTGTTTGTGGGCATCGTGAGAGTACTTAAAATAAAGGAACCTTAGATACTGTAAAAAGACCTAAAAACAACGACAACAACAAAGTGAATTAAGACAGAACAGGTCAAAGACTATATTCTTCTCATTGGTCCTGTAACAAAGTTAGTAAGGCAACTACCTCTGTACCACAATTTGGGGGACTTAACAACAGCACACTGTATACCCAACATAGGCCAGATGTGTTGTCAGATACTCACTATCACCTGCGGAACCGTGAGATCTTTTAGATGTGGCAGCAGGGGTCTGTCACTGTATGCTGTCTGCAGAACCTCATTTCTATCAGTCAGGTTAAAGAAAACATGCAACCAGAATAACAAAAAAGGCATAAGATTTCTTCTTCATTTTTTATTAACCAGTAACAGTGAAGGATACAGAAGGGCACCCTTGTGTAATCCCACAGGACAGCTCATATCCAGTGCTAAGGGATCTCTTTGTAACTTGTTGCTGGGGGTATCAGAGACATCACTCTCTAGTGCTGGGGGGCAAAAGCCATTTAACTGCCCACCCTCCTCATCTGATCGTCGTTGTGCCAGAGTCAGCTCTTTCATGAACATTACACTGCCTGTGTCAAGATTCACAGTCTCCATCTCAGAGTCTGGAGTACTACAGTCAGACAAAGAAATTAAATAAATCAGTTCTTTTGGAATACCACCACCACAGCAGTACTGTGGGCACAATAATCAACATCCCTACATGCGACAGACAAATGAGCCATGTAACTTTTTTTTTTTGTTGACTCCGCTTTAGCTTTTTTTTTTGTAAACAATTATTTTGAGTAGTCAGTTCAGTATAGAACAAAATACAACATATTAGATTAGACTTTAAATGATGAACAGGCTGATTTCAAGTTAGCAATGTTAGAACTAATGTTGCTTATGCTTAAGTCACTTTGGAATATAAAGTTGCAGCACATTTCAAAAGATTAAAAAAACTGACATTCTGAAAGAAAAAAAAAAAACAGTAGTTTGACTCAGTTATTATGGGTATAAAAGTCTTAATGTTTTTCAGCAGGTGAGCAAAGAACTTACCTGAGAATAGCTTTGAGACAAGCACAGGTAACAGCTTCAGGAATGTCAGAAAATATTTGGAAAGCAATCTGACAGAGATGGAAATCTTTCTTCACCATGGCCAAGGAGAGCAGTTCAGGGCACACACTACATTCCCAAAAACAAATAAATAAATCAATAAAAAAAAGAAAAAAAAAAGACATTGACCATAGTTATACACTTAACATGGGAGACAGGTGAGCAGGTAAGTTCAAACCTGTAGCAGAGGTACCGAGTCTCAAGCAGCTGTAGAAATGCACATTGAGGGTAGAAGCTGGCATCTGTCTGGGATCTTGACACTAGTTCTAATGCCACCCTTCCTGCTGCCAGCTGGAGATCAGCATGAGGAGTCCGACGAATAAACTCACCAACCTCTGCTTGTACATCCTCTAACGCACTTATCTAGCAAAAAGCACACACTGCATGATTGCAAACTAATGAACAATCCATGTGCAAAAGTTTTGAATATACATGTATGCAAACTCAACAAGCAAATAAATAAAAATAAATAAATAATGTCCCTTTTTTTTAGGATACTAAATTATCTGAAAAAATGCAGTAAAATCAAAAAAAAAAAAAAAAAAAAAAAAAACTACTATACATGGAAAAGGGTTTACACAATGTATCCCATAAATAAAAACATGAGAAAAAAAAATGCCCAGAGTCTCTGTTCACCTGCATGCCATAAGCCTGCAGTGCAGATGGTCCCTACACCTGTTAATTTTGACAACAGCGTCTCCCATGATGCTTTGCAGACTCTGCTCTGGCTTGCTAGCTAGCTTGTTATTGCTAGCTTTTAACCCTTACCTTAAATGTATAAATTTACAAACAAAAAAAATACCTTATACCTTAATATGTTCTATGAGCTGCTCCACTGTCAGTGCACACTTGGCATTAGAATTCTGAAAAAAAAGAAAAACAAACAAAAAAAAAAACCACTGAAAATAACAGAACCGATGCATTTGAAACACTACAATCTATTGGCGCTTTTCCACTACACAGTACCAGCTCGCCTCGGCTCGACCTTTTTTGTGACGTGAAAACACAGCAGACTGCTGATTGGTCAGATGACGATTCTCTCTGACCAATCAGCAGTCTGCTGTGTTTTCACGTCATTTTAGTATCGCCTCAGCTCGCTTGGAACCTCGCCGGAGGTGGTACGAAAAAAAGTACCTGGAAGCCGGTACTGGTACAACTTTTACACAGTGGAAAACCAAACAGAGCCGAGTCGAGCCAAGTCGAGCCGAGGCGAGCTGGTACTGTGTAGTGGAAAAGCGCCATATATGTACAATAACCAATTTAAAAGTACTATTTGTTTTCGTATAGTTCAAGAGGCTGGAGTGGCATAAAAAAAAAAAAAAAAACTTTTGTTTAAAAACATGTTCAAGGACACCAACAGAATACATTTTCTCAGACAAATATTCAATCCAATACAATAGGCTGTTTGCAATCACATGGTTCTGATGACGCATGAAATGCAGCTGAAGGGCAGGAAGTGATTTTTCTCAATAGGAATCGGTAGCAGAAACTCGAAATGACTACGTTTTGAGTTGTTTATGGAAATTGGTCAAACCTAAAAATTTCATTTCTTATTGTGTATGAAAATTTGCTGTTCATGAGGAAAAGCAAGAAAAACACAGAGAAAAGTGGCTTGTAAACCTGCGTCTGCAGTCAGGAGGAGAGTCGGATTATACTTGTGTGCGAATGGTTAATAAAAGATATAATAATATTAAGATACAAATTGATACAGGGTGAGACAGTGAGAATTCGCTAAATGCCACACGTAGACACAATGTAAATCAGACATTATATTTGCGATTGATTAGAACGGAACCTGAGATTGCCATAAATTGAAGTGACAGCTTTTACTGACTTTGGAAGCAATATTTGCTCGCTTTACGTGCTGCTAACAGGACCAATAGCCGAAAACCCTGTACAGCAGTAGTTTCAGGAGTGACATATCCTGCATCCTTCACATAAATGTGGGAATCACTTTCGAAATATTTTCAATCATGTTTCATATGTTGTGATTTTCTGTTTACACCTTTTGCTTGTAATAGCATCTAAACCAGTACAGACTTTCCTCCATCTCATCCGTTCTGCTTTTTTAGTCACGCACAAAGCAAAACTTTCGTTCAAATTCTGAACTGATTATAGCATAGAAATCGAGCAAATAGAGCTTGCATATAGTCACTAAAAAGCTGTCACTCACTTCAATTTATTTCAATATCCATTAAGCTCTCGAAACTACAAACATGCATTGTATCTACGTGTGGTGTTTAACAGTGATAAAATTCTCACAGTCTCACCCTGTATCCATTTATACATTTCTTTATTAATATCTTAATATATGTATTTTCTTAACCATTTGCACACAAGCATTATCCGGCTCTCCTTCTGACCACAGACGGAGGTTTACAAGCCACTTTTTCCTGCATATGAACAACGCAAAACATAGACATTGAGTTTCTGCTATTGATTCCTACGGACAAAAATTACTTCCTGCCCTCCAGCTGCATTTCGCACCACAGCAATGATGTCTTGTGCAAAGAACCTATATATTTGAGAAACAATAAGTTCTCAGACATGCACTATGAGAGGGCTTTCAATTAAAAGTACTAACACACATGCTTGTATAATAAATTTTTCACGCAGTACAGTTGAATGTTTCCAGCATACTACTAAATTAATAGTGCCACAATATCCACAAAAAAAAAAAAAAGTTCAACAGACATTTTACAATTATACATTTTGTTTGTTTGGCACAGGGTCTGCAACATTCAGCTGAGTGTATTTACTTTCTATTTAAAAACTGGGCCATAGTCCCAAATACAGTATAATTGTATTATTATTATTTTTTTTTTACTTTAGCGGAAAAAGTTGATGTTCTGTTCAGTTTAAAAGTTATTTATGAAATTGACTGAAACCCATGTTATTCCAGCATTACATTTGTTTTAAACCTTTCAAAATTCTATCTTATTTTCAATTTCAATACAAGATTTTCAATGTGACCCCAACCAAACTGTATTTGTTAAGGTGGGTATCTTTAGGCAGTCAGTCCAATCCCAATTCTGGGAATCACTTTTAGATTTTCATGAGTCTTGATCTACATTTTTATTAGAGCTGCACCTGAACAAGGATTTTTTTAGTCATCTAGTCTTGGTTCATTTAAGCCAGCAATTGAACTATTGCACCTTTAGAAAGAAATGCACCTTTAGTATGGATTACATGAAAGATTTTTTGATTTTGATTTAAATTAGTTAGTAAACATAGACATTTCAAGATTTTACTTTTTTTAAATATAAATACATTTTATCATCAAATTCTCAAATTTGCAGGCAAGCAGACAATATGCTAAGTTTTAGGTCATATTTGTGACACGCTCCAGTTCACAGAGATGTTGAAAAATGCATCCTGTTCTTTATTTTACAAAAGCACAATGTGACATTGTGAGTGTACAAAAATAAAAGTAGACCTTTTAAAATTTTGAATCTTGTATTACTCTTATCTGCATTAGCAAAATGTGTTTTGACTTTCTGCACAAGGGCACACTTGTGAATGAAACACGCATTATATATGTTCATAGCACTCAAAAATGCTCACGCTACCCTATTTTGAGTAAATAGGCAAATAATACTTCTCTAAAGAAATGTTAAGTAAAGATACACTAATATAATCCATGTCTTTCTCCAGGGGACTTGAAATTTGATTTTACATGTGACCTGAAACAGGCTGTGTGGCTATGAGGAAGGATTCTCTCAAAATGTAGATCATAATGCAGGTAAGAGGGAATACATCTAATTAAAAATAAATGCACCTCTCTTACTTGCTCAAGAGCCAATGATTAGCACCCATTACCTTAAGTTGCATATTTAAGTTTATTTAGTTGAACTTACATTTATCAATTTGGTAGACACTTGTATCCAAAGAGACTTAGATTGTTTTTTTGTTTTGTTGCGCTTTTTTCTCATCAGTTCTTGCTTTCCCTTGTAATTAAATCCATAAATTTGGCATTGCATGAATATTCCCACTGTAAAATCAAAACTGTCTCTTACACTTTTGGATGACATTCTGCATTTGATTTCAGTTGACTGTGTGACATCACTGTAAGACTGGGCAGTCCAGTAAGACGAAAAGCTGCGTGATTTGTAATCTGCAAAAAAAAAAAAAAAAAAAAAAAGTTTTTTTTTTTTTACATTTCATATACTGTACGTCACTCTAGAAAAGAGATACATGAAATGCAGAGTGGCAGTCGTTCCATATTTTAGCAGAAAAGTCTTTACCGCTCTGACTTGTCTCCTTCAGTTTTCCCATGGCAGCTGCGAGAGATGACTTCTGGCATTCAAAAGGAATTACTGACAGCATCTTCCCATGAGGGACGTACAGCTTTCCAGAATAACACCACAACTGTATTCAGGATAAATTGTGTTTATCTCACTGCAGGAGTAAGCTTACCTAGTATATTTATGAGAAATTTAAAAAGCAGAAAAAAAAAAAAGAACACACACACACGCACACGCGCGCACGCACGCACGCACACACCTGACTATAGATCCTTCCTGTCATTTCTCTACAAGCCTGAAGAGTTTGAAAATGTGTGTTCCAGATGCAAAGGTAATCTATGGATGACAAAAACCCAATGATTACTGCACCAGTTACAGAGTGATAAAAGACGAAAGGGTGTGAGGGGGAAGTTAAAACAAAAAACAATATCATTCACGAGAATGTGAAGAGTAGGGGTTTGAACCTGTCTTGTGTTTCTTAGTGGGGGAAAACAATAACAAAGTAAGTGGCATAGTCAATAATGTCAGCTTGCATAAATGGGTTCTGCATTTCAGGACCCATTTTGTTTTCTAGTTTTATAAATTATTTGGCCAAGTACATTCAAGTAAAAAAAAAAAAAAAAAGGCTGCTGATGATACTATTTTTTTATACACTTGCTCCATTTCAGTAATTGCAAAGTGCTTTGGACATTTTTACCTTTATAAAGCCATTTTTTCTAAAAAAATGTTTTGTTTGCTTTTCACGATATATTTGATAAAATTAATAATAAAATAATTGTAAAATTACACTGTTAAAACAATCTGTTTGTGATAATATCGTAATTGTGTATTTTAAAATGCCGTCTTTTAAAACACAATTTCAATGAGACTTCCTGGTAAAATAATGGTTGTTATATCCATTAGTCTGTAATCATCTGTTTGAAGATGAAGAATCACCTTTACAAGCTCCAGCAGAGGGGTGGGGGAATCCAACCACAGCTACATGAGCCTCATCAAGCACAACAGCAGCACCAGACATCAGTTTTTCTTCCCCAAGAGGAAGACTTAGACATAGAGAGCGAGATAGAGCCTGGGCACCTTCAGCTCCTGTAGATGAACGTCTGAGTGGCAACAGACTCTCATACACAGTACCATTCAAATCTGAAATGATGCAGAGCAATTTAGTTGCTAGTACTACAAAACTGTCATTTGGGTCAGATGATAAAATGAATAAGAGACTTACATAAGTATAACAGGTGTATGTTACCACCCCTACACGTGGCAGAAAAGCTAATGGGTGCAGAGAGACCAGGTTCAGTCTCAAAGCTGTGTTTCACGAGAGTGTTGGGGTTAAATCTCTGAACATACAGGCAATGCTCTCCTCTCTAAAAAAAAAAAAAAAAAAATGGAGCTTCAATTCATTATGTACTGATAATTAATAGCTTCATGTACTGATAAAACAAAGACTCAAAAAAAAAAAAAACCTTTTCAGTGCTGAACAAAACAACATGCTGGTGTTCTGCCTTAATGATAGAACTCCACCTGTGAAAGGAATTAAACAAGAAGCTTACACTTTTAAACAGGTCTTAACATAAATGAGCATTGAACATCACATACTGATCTAATGCAGCATTAAAACAATACACTGCTCAAACTACGCCGCTGTTGCAAGTGAATCCATATTTAAAACTACAAAAAAAGTTCAAAATTGTGTTTTTGTATACCCAGATTCACTATGGTAAGCCTATAATTTATTCAAATTGACAGAACAAACTTGACAGGAAATTTCAGGCTTAATACTGCATCACTCTCAGATACGGTAATCACCACTAATCACAACTATTTCTCAAATTATTAGAAATCTACTGTGCAAAAAGAGCAGTGCTTAAAACACAATTGATAGAAAACTCTACAAAGAGAAACAAGAACAGTAATGTGGAACCTTTGTTTCAAGTACAGAAAGACACGCAGTAAAAGAAGTTTTTGTCCAAACTAGCATCGTGGCTGGAACAACAAACTAACTACACTATATTGGCAAAAGTATTGGGACAACCCGTTCTAATGAACAGGTTTGGCTACCTTAGTATTTTTCATGAGTACAAATCTTAATGTTTAAGCATATAACAATATTCTATGGAATTGTGTGCTTCTAATTTTACAGCAACAGTTTGGACAGGACCCTTTTTTATTTTATGACAATGCATCTGTGTATAAGGCAAGGTTAAAAAAGAAATTGATTCATCAGAGTGGAAGAACTTGACTGGTCTTGCAGTAATCAAAGTCCTAATCCCATTTAAACACCTCTGGTGTGACTTTAAATGCAGACCTTGAGCCATAAACTCATTACCAAACACCAATGACTTGTACATACACTAAGGGCTCTTCCAAAACTGGCAACAAATATGGAAACATAATTCATGCATTTAAAAATAGCATTTCCATCTCGATTGCAACAGTTTTGGAAGTGTCTAAAAATGACTGTACCCATATTGTATAGGTATTTGATGAGTTTTTGGCTCAAGGTCTGCATTTAAAGTCACACCAGAGGTGTTCAGATGGGATTAGGTCTTGGCTTTATGCAGACCAGACAAGTTCTTCCACACTGACTGAATCATTTCATTTTGAACAATGTCTTTATACATGTTAGAATAGAAAGGGGTCATGTCCATACTGTTGCTATAAAATTAAAAGTAGAGGTCGACCGATGTATCGGTTTTGCCGATTAATCGGCACCGATAGTTGATTGGCGGAACTATCGGTTATCGGCAAAAATCCCTGCCGATAGTTTTTCCGGGTTGAGTTCTTTGCTGAAGCGGCTCACGCTCCGCTGTCATAGAGTATGAGAGGTTAAGTCGACACCAGTGTTTAATGTTAGGATTGTTACCATATATTTGCATTGGTTTATATCAAGCTGGTCATATTGTTAGCCAGCAAAGTTGCAGATTTAAAGACGTGACGTGAGAAAGGAAACTGTGTTCATTTAGCCAACAGAAATCCTGCTGCGCCACAGCGCTCCATTCATAGTTTTACATTACATCAAATCTGTCCCAAATCGTTGTTAATGTTCATAAAGACTTGACCCTGGGCTGGAAGATTGAGTATTGTGCATTTAAGCGAAACATTCGTATTTCTGTAGCTCTAGTTAAGTATGTATGCTTCATATAGAGCTACAATTTATGTTTTAGCCTTTTCTTCAGGCCGCCGAAGCATGGTTGTATGCACTTTATTCCACAATGCCAGTTTTCCTTGTTCTTATTTGATTTTAATAACCGATAAACATAAATGTATTAAAAATTAAGATAAAAATTATACAAAACTAAATTCGTTTAAGAAGGGATTTTCCACAAATAAAAACGTACAAAGTGGTCAAAAATGGTGTCTGACCCTCTCCAATTCTCCCGGAATATTGCAGTCCAATTCATACCACATCCTTTATGACATATGCAAATTAGATAAACCTCTTTCATAATGAAATGATTGAACTGAAACAAAACAAATAATACTTAAATATAATGTAAAACAGAAAAAAACTTAAATGGCTACAACAATATATATCGCTCTATTTTCGTTTGATCTGTTCTTTAAACTAATCTTTGCCGCTTTGATCATTCTTTAAGTAAACATTTGCCC